>NW_018026522.1:0-1388 GCF_002006095.1 Pseudomyrmex gracilis
GTCGTAATAGCGGCATACACGACGGCACAGGCGCGATTAAAACTGTACGAATATTTAGAACGTTTAGGCGAGCGCGTTCTTTATTACGATACAGATTCGTGTATTTATGTGAGCAGCGGTAAACCCGGCGAATACGAATCGCGTACGGAAAATTTCTTGAGCGACATAACGGACGAACTCAAAGGCTACGGGCGCGGTAGTTACATCGAGTCGGTGGCCCGAAATTTTACGCGTACGTAGTTCGTATTCCAGACGGTAGCGCGCGGGAGGTATGTAAAATCAAGAGAATAACTCTTAATTTTGCATCCTCCCGCATAATTAATTTCAACAGCGTTAGAGAAATGTTGATGCGAAAAGAGGAAAAAGAACAAAGAGAAAATAATCCNTCGATAAATCTACATTTTAGGGCCGTACCGCGTTTCACGAAGTTGTGACGCGGGACGAATCAAAAACCTGCTTGCCGGTTTTGCTGAAACGTAGATTTGTCGACGAACGACGCTCCGTTCCGTATGGTTATTTAGAATAAACCTTTTTTCTTTCCGCGCGTCAACATTCTTGTAAATAAATAGATTGTATAATGTAAACATATTAGTAACAGTTAAAAAAATCGAGTATATATGCGTGTATATGTTTTCCGTCCGTAATAAATAAAAGAAATAATGTAAGCACTTGTACAAATAATAATAAAAAATATAAATTGTAAGAGTTATTTTAAAAACAAATACATAGAAAATGTATTAAAATGTAAATAAAAATGAAAATGTAATTTAGATGTAAGTTTCTTTGTACACTTAGTTGTAGTGAGTAAGGTTAAGTTAGGTTAAGTAATATTTGTAATACGTGTATATAACATTTGATGATTTTATTTTGTAAACATATTTGTATAAATAAATTTTATTTTTATTTTTACTAAAAAGTAGTACAAGATATAAAAAATATATAAAACTCAAAATATATAAAAAAGGAGTAACTTTTTTCCTATCTCTCATCACCATTTAAGATATTGTCAATGGAATGCTAAGCTTATTAGCGCGCGCGCGTTTGACGAGCTTATCTTTGCACGCAAAATAAGCTCACCGCCGTTGCCGCGAGGAAAATTAGCTGATTGTCGCGGCAAAACGCGCTGAACCGCGGCCGCCGCGCATCGTGGCCTCCGCGCAATGGTGAGCTAAAACAGTTTAATTTAAGAGTATTGCGAGCGGCAATTCGCACAGTCTTCGAAATGGACGTGCGCTAGAAACATCCCTGGACATCGATCGTTTGCGGTCCTACGGGATGCGGGAAAACAATTTTTGTAAAGACTTTTCTGCGTTGTTTGCCGGAAATGGCGAATATTCGATTCGGGAGAATTTTATTTTATTACGGCAAGTGGTACTAGAAACCTATCT
>NW_018026523.1:0-1387 GCF_002006095.1 Pseudomyrmex gracilis
TCAATAATAAATTTTAAGTTTTTCTTATGAAAAATAGAATCAGACAGCAAAAAAGCTCTATCAACCATACCTATAATCGTACCTATTTTTTGGGAAAGAGGATGTGCCGAAAAAAAGTTTAAATATCTTTTAGAAAAAGTTTCTTTATGGAACCAATCAACTAAAATCTTACGATTGTTGTCAACAATTAATTTAGTGTCAAGAAAACTTAAAGAGTCGTTATTTTGTGTTTCCATAGTAAATTGTAATCTTTCGTTATATGCGTTAAAAGTGTTTAAAACGTATTGTAGTTTGTCAAGAGGAGCTGTCATAATAATGTCATCGACATATCTAAAATAGAACAAAGGTTTGAAAGTTAATCTTTTTAAAATCGAAGTCTCTAAATCCTGCATAACAATATCTGCAATAATGGGAGAATTGCGAGTATTGACAGATCTCCTTATAGGAGAATTGCGAGTATTGACAGATTGATTCGTTCTTTGTCGAGAGAGTTGTACAAAAGTTTACCGGTTAACATACTTAATGACTTTTTCCACTCACAGTCTGTTAATTTTAATAAATTTTATATTTCTGATTTCTCATTGGTTAATAATAAGATTAATAGAATTATCAACAATAATTTTAAAAAAACAGTTAATTCTACTAAACCTATTTCATATTTTATTTCTGACTTACATACTCGGACGACAGATTCTTCTAGTAACCAAGACCTAAATAACAATTGTGTGACTAACATTTTTATTCATCCTAAAGAATTTATTGATAAAACTTCTTTTTCCTTGTTTGACATTAGAGAGGGTTGGTTTGTNAATTTAAGCTCTCAACAAATTCCAAATGAAGTTACTAGTTTACTTCAATTGGGCGAAAATTTTAGTCTTCCTTCTTATAAAAAAAGTAACTTATTGGAAGTCATTAAGGATGTTGAAAATAACCTTCGGTTTTTTGATTTAAAATCTAAAGATTCCATTAGATCACATGTTATTTCTCTATTAAATAATTCTTTAATTTCCACTCCGAAAATTAGTGATCTTGATAAGCAGCTCTTTCACAAGTATCGACTCACTTTGCAGTATAAGAGAGATCATCCTGAAATTTTGTTCACACGGGCGGACAAGGGTAACGTGACTGTTGCAGTTGATAAATTGATATATTTAGAGAAAATTAATTCAATGCTTAATGATGTGACTACTTACACCTTGATAAAGAGAAATCCTATTAAAACTATTGAGAATAGACTAAACTCTTTATTAAAAAATTGGGTTAAAAATGATTATATTAATGACTTATCTTACAAGAGGATTAGATCTAGTGATGGATGCATGCCTAGAGCTTATGGCTTACCTAAAATCCATAAGCCGGGTTTTCCTTACAGATTGATTGTCTCTTC
>NW_018026524.1:0-1374 GCF_002006095.1 Pseudomyrmex gracilis
TAAAAGTCAAAGGTGAATTAAAGTGTAAACACGAGTTGACCAATAAAAGTGTAATTTTGACAACACCATAATCTACTGTGTATAAACAAAAATCTGGTATCTTCCCGACGTCCCTCCTCGCGGCATCCGAAAGATCCCACGGGACAACAGATTATATTATAAATGTCAAATTGATTCTATTATAACTGATGCATCAGCAAAAGCTTATATTTAAGTGTTAAAGGTCACTGCGCATATTATAGTTGTACTAAATGCCATATCAAAAGCGAATATGCTTATAGGCATGTTTATATGTTAACTAGTCACGAACAATTGCAAAATGATGTTGAATTTAGGAATAAAACTGATCCTAACTATCATCTAGGTCATAGTATTTTAACAGAGATTCCAAATTTTGATATTATTAGTCAAATTTCTCTAGAATATATGCACTTAATATGCCTTGGTGTTATGCGAAAACTTTTATACATATCGCTGATTAAATCAAAACAATTATATTCTTTAANTGCGCAAAGCATACAACGTTTATCTGGTTTGTTAGAAAACATCGCATCGTTTGTTCTTAAAGAATTTTCACGCAAACTTCGACCGTTAAAATTAGTTAAATACTTTAAAGTAACCGAATATAGATTATTGCTTTTATATGCCCCGGTCCTGTTGTTTTAAAAAAATTTTAGATAAAGATATATTTAATCATTTCTTGACTTTACACGTATCTGTACGACTTCTGTGTAGTAATGATTATAATCAATATGTCGAATATGCGGGTTAACTGTTAAAAGAATTNGTTGCTGCAATGCCACATTTATATCATGAATGTTTCGTATCGCATAATATGCATGGATTGATACATGTTATACAAGATGTAAAANTATTAAGATCGTTAGACAATTACAGTGCTTTTAAGTATGAAAATTGGAAATTGAGAAATAATATTTTGCATACGGCTGTGACTGAGCTTATATCATTAAAAGCAGTCTTGATTTTATATTTTGCCAGCACAATCAAAACTACTTATAAATACTCTTCGCAACAAAGTAAATATCATATCCATCGCACCTGTTGGATACATGCACATACATTTACATGAACGTGTAACTGAAGTAATTTTAAAAAACAAAGAAATATTTCTTAATGAAATCGATATATCACTTTTTATAGATGATATACCGGGTTTCAATTCATGTGTATTACTGTGGTCTATTGTAAGTGTCAAAAGCGCAACCTTTACAACAACTTTATCTCAACTTTTTCTGTTTCACGTTTTATGCGACAGCGGAACTGACAGCCGCTCAAATCCAAAATATTTTTTTAAAAATAGTTTAACATTTTATAAATTATCTTGCAATATAATCACTATTGTTTTCAAGTAAA
>NW_018026525.1:0-1384 GCF_002006095.1 Pseudomyrmex gracilis
TCCGCGATTCAGGCCCGAATTCATAGTCGTCTCTCAGATCTCAGATCTCAGATCTCAAGAGAGAGAGAAAGAGAGAGAGAAAAAGAGAGGGAAAGAGATGAGATGAGATCTGAGATCTGAGAGACGACTATGAATTCGGGCCTCAATGACGCGTTGTGTACTATTGGACACGTACGATTGACCACGGTACAATTGATCACGGTACGATTGATTACGGTATCGTACAGTATGCTACTCTTGCTGTGTCCAATCGTACTGTGGTCAATCGTATCGTGTCCAATCGTACGTGTCCAATAGTACGTGTGCAATCGTACCGTGGTCAATTGTACCGTGATCAAATGGATGTCACCCGTTTACTTTTTACCCCCACTACACTAGGTTCGTTAGAATCATATATATAATACTCCTATATTGCTAGTACGATGCCGACCTGAAGTCCACATGTTACAATATGGTGCAGACAATATAGTAGCCTCTCTCTCCAGCTGCTTTGTGCGCATGCGGTGAACATTCAAGCACGTTTGGGCATTCCTCTTTCTCGCGTTCTTTCCAATGCTTTGTCTCGCTCGCACTCGCTTAGTAGACGCGCCTGCGCATAATGACGCTCGACTATCTATGCCCATATTTGGACTTCGTGCGTCTCTCTTTCTCGGGCCTCGTGCCTCTCATTGCGAAGATACGCGACTAGCAATATAGGAGTATTATATATATGTTTAGAATTGACGGAGTAGAATTTTGGAACGCAGCTCTGAACGCACTCTGCTTAGTCCATAGAGCCATAGAGCTTATACTAATGGAGAGGCCCTGCCTATATGCTAACCATAAAGAGGGCCGCGCCGGGAGAATCGACAAAGAGAGATATATTTGGATATATTTTGTCTCAACTGTGGCTCCCCCACTCCGTATTCTCTGTTATTCTCTTCTATAAGAAGTGGCCACAATTGAAACAGAAAAATATATCTCTCTTTGTCGATCCTTCTTGCGCTCGCATGGCCTCTCCATGAGTATAAGCTCTATGATAGAGCTTATACTTATGGAGAGGCCTTGCCTATATGCTAACCATAGAGAGGGCCGCGCGAGGAGCAACAGAGAGATAGATATATTCTGTCTCAACTGTGGCTCCCCCACTCCGTGTTTTCTGTTATTCTTTTCTATAGACGATTTTTGGCGATCGTATGGTACAGTGCGGAGCACCATATCGTGCGCCGTGAGGAGAAGTTATTCTGCTTCGGCTGCCTCCTACTACCACGCGCCAGCGGCCCGAGATTTAATCCATATATCGGCACGGTTACCGATAATACATACCGACGCGGTTACCAATAATACCGACAGGCATATGTTATCATAAAACTATCGTGAACATTGAAAAGAGTAACTCTGCATT
>NW_018026526.1:0-1384 GCF_002006095.1 Pseudomyrmex gracilis
CCGTTTTTATACTCTACAAAAGATGCTGATGCTGCACTGTCCCACGGGTCCGTCGTTCAACGGTCCCACGCGGTCAACGGTCCCGCGCTCGCTTGGTTCCCGCGGTCGCGAGGCGTGCCTTATCTTTGCGCGTGCCTTATCTCTGTTCGCTCGCTCAGGCCAGTGCCCGTGGTCTTTACGCGCAAGTTTTTTCGTGAAAAAAGAATATTCAAGAACATTGAGAAAACTAAAAGAAACTACTAAGGAATTATTACTAAAAATATTAATATAAAAATAATTATTAGTAGAATATTATAACTATCTAGATGANATACTTACATCGCTATAAGTCTGCTATAACAATGTGTATGCGCGAACAGTGGTACCATATAATAATAATAATNGTATATACGGTATTAATTCCTTAGTTAATGCGCTATTACAATTCTTTTAATAACAATATATCGCTGCAATAACGGTATATTACCAACCATAATATATTACCGACCGTGGTACATTACCGACCATGGTACATTACCGACCATGTTAAATTACCGACCATGGTAAATTACCGACCATGGTGTAATTTCGACCATGGTATATTACCGACCATGGTACATTACCGACCATGGTAAATTACCGACAATGGTATATTACCGACCATGGTGTATTACCGACCATGGTATATTACCGACCATGGTGTATTACCGACCATGGTATATTACCGACCATGGTACGTTCAAGGCTGGTAACTTACCGACTACTGTAACAAAATAAAACTGAAAAAGAAATAAAAAGAAAAGAAAACTCGATACAATAAGTACTTAAACATCTAAGTTCATGGATGTGACAGTAGCCAAAACATTTAGCTTATTACAATCGAGTATTTTTTTTCTAACGATACTTAAATACAGCAAACATTGCAATACCGCATTTGCATAGGATGAAACTTTGTCAGTATTTTGGAAACCACGAACAACCCACGCAGTATTTGTTCGAATATTTTCATGTGGCTCTTGTTGTACAGAAGCAATTGCTTTTGATATTGTCCAAAGGGTATCTTTTACTTTACGAANTTTTTGTTTTGAAACAGAAGTCATTTCTGCTTCTGGGTTATGAAGTTGTTTTAACCTGTTATATTCAATAATAGCTTCTTCACTCGCCTTTACAGATAAAGAATCAAAATTAATTAAATGCAGTCCTTCTAGAGATGTTACTCGTGACAATGCAACGTAAATTTGATCAGGATTAAATATCGAAGTACCTATGTCCATAATAGCATTGGACAAACTCAATCCTTGACTTTTATGAATAGTGATTCCATAACTCAAAGATAATGGAAATTGTTTTCTAATAACATAAACTTTTTCCATCACCTGAAACTTGACATTTACTTTCTCAATTG
>NW_018026527.1:0-1383 GCF_002006095.1 Pseudomyrmex gracilis
ATTATTAACAACACTTATTCAGAAGAAAATCTTGTAAAGGTATGATGTGTGAACTTAATTGTTTATTGTTGCTGTAAATGTAAAACATAAATCATATATATATGNTAGCGTCAATGCTTNAAGCACCGGCGATCTTAGGATTGACTGGTCAATGCGCTGAAAAACCAAACGTTTTCGCCACTATCCGAAATAGTTTTGTTTTTCGGATTTTAAGTGTGGATTTAGGCAATCGTAAGACTATATAACACGGCTGGTTAAAGGTGAAAACTAAAAACACTTTGGATTACCACTTTGAATTGTGACTAGTCATTTCTTTGATGTCAATTTAACATTAAATATGTATTTTCTGGGATTTTTATTACAAACTTGTGGGTCATATTTAAAATGTAATTTATGTAAATTTAATGTTTTGTAAATGCTTTACCTTAAATTATAATACAAGTTTACTTTTTTTGTAACTCCTTTACTTTAAAATGTAATTTAAGTTTACTTAAATTACGATTTAAGGTAAAAGAGTTACAAAAGTAATGTTAACATTAATAATAAAACCGTTATGGTAATAATAAAAATATTATTAAAATATCTTGGTGTTATTTTTTCACAGTCCAAAGTGGAATTAATTCACACCTAGGATTGACTAGTCAAATTTCAAAGTGATAAAACNAAGTTTTTTTAGATTTCAATCTTAACCAGCCGTGTTAGTTACGCCTACGATTGACTAAAAACACAACAGTCAAAAATCGAAAAACAAAACTATTTCGGACTGTAGCCAAAACGTTTAGTTTCTNTGTGTATTGACTAGTAACTCTTAAGATTGCCGGTTCTTCGGGCTTTGACACTAACAAATACATATTTATATAAGCACGCGTGCGTACTAAAAGTATAATAGTATTGTATATATATGTGTAGTTTTTTTTGTTTAGTATAATAAAAAAATATACGCAATGTATAAGAATTTTGCGTAATATAAGTCATCAAAGTCAATATTAGTAACAAAAGGTTTTTTCAGATTTCNGCAGAACTGAATGTTGTAAAACTGATCGATACGTATAATATGAAGATGGTAAAGGTTTTTTTTATAAATATAAAAATATAAATTTGCAAATTTTGTTGTGTATTTGTNCATTGCTTTTTACTTGTTTAAACATATTTCGTTTTTATTTCTAATACATAAACTGGTTTTTTATTAGTATATTTTCGTTTNTTTTNCAAAAATGAATTCTACAACGTTCTCAAACTTATACAACACTATGCCACAAGATGTTATATTAATTGTATTGTTTTTTTGTAGGCAAGATTCATACTTGAGAACATCACGAAAAAAGTTGAACATCGTCGTTACCTGTTAAATAAAAGAAGTAGTGCCATTCGTCACAAACCGCA
>NW_018026528.1:0-1384 GCF_002006095.1 Pseudomyrmex gracilis
TCGTCAGTTCTTAACAGTGTTCCTCGTTTTTCGAAGTAGAGTCCGGGATTGTGTTGAAACCGCGTTATTGTATACCCGGATGGTTCGATCTCGCTGTTTGTTGTTTGAGCGGAGATCGATGTGCAGATTATGAACAAAACCCTGTAAGGAGAAAATACCGTAATGTTTTAACCGTTTGGTTTTGCTACGTTAGTTGGGCTCAGAGTATCGTTTTTCTGCGTGTGTTGTCTGTCTTATCTTTAGTCTCTGTTTCTGTATCATTTTTCTGCTTACGTTAGGGTTTCTGTTGTTCTTGGTTGCTTGTAGAAATGAGTCTCGTCAGTTGCACTCTGTCTTTAGAACAGTTACTCGTGTTTTGTTCGTGCAAAGTAAAAAAAAAAATTTTTCGTTGTCATGGCTAACCCAGCTGCTAACGCCCCCCTCTGTGTGGTCTGTGGGATCGAGACCTCGTGGCCTTGCATTTGTGACTGGTGCTGTGATCACGACCCCATTACTCTAGTGTCGAGCGAGTTTTGTTTTATCTGCTGGGCGGCCGCCGCCCGGGTCGTCTACATCTTATCACGGCACCTTCACCACGGGGACCACGTCCCGCCGATAACCGACGGGCCCGGCATGAGCCGTTACCGGCCCGTTGAGGGTCCAGGTTGCTCGTTTTGTGAACTGACCGAGCGACCAGTGGCATGTTCTGGATTCGTGCGTCGCCAGTTCGTGGACGACATCCTGGCCTCATCCGAGAAGTGCGGTCTGTGCCGGTCGGTCGTCGTCGACTGGATTGCCGTAATGGCGGATGANCCTCACCGCATTACGGACGAGACCCCCCAGAGGCGTCCCGCGTAGGTGAACTCCTACGAGGCTGATTGGTAAGTTTTTAGTTTTTTATATAGTATTTCAACCTATTTGCATGCACTTGTACTGCGCGTCTTCCCTTTTTTACGACGTACGTCACGTCGGAGATTTTTTCAATTACTACATACGGTCCGATCCATAACGCTTTAAGCTTTTTCGATCTTCCTCCTCTTATCGTTTCATCAAACAGAAGAACCTTGTCTCCTACTTTGAATTTCACCGCTTTTACTTGTTTGTCGTATTGTTTTTTTGCTTTTATCTTTTTGTGTTTTAAATTTGCTCTGGCTATTTTGTTTGCAGCACGTATTCTTTCTTTTAACTCGTGAGCGTAGTCTTCCATATTATAATTTTTTTGCGGGTGGTTTTGACAATGTTGTCGGGAGTTCGGCTTGTCTCCCGTACACTAGTTCGAACGGTGTGAACCCCGTCGCGGTATGTGGTGTAGTGTTATACGCGAACATGGCGTAGGGTACCCACTCGTCCCAGTCAGTCTGTTCGTCACTGACAAAATGTCGAATATACTCGATTAACGTTCGAT
>NW_018026529.1:0-1384 GCF_002006095.1 Pseudomyrmex gracilis
TTTTTACCGAGTCAAATATATTAAAAACAAACTCCATACTTTAAACTTTAAATTCTTACTGTACCTTCGATAGGAAATAGGTTAACAACATGCTATAATACTTATCGATCGGCATTGATCCTGAAAAAATAATATTTTGTATAATATTACAGTTTAATGTTTAAAAGAATAATAATAAAAACATACTTTGTATTAATGTCCCTAGCAAACTCGATAGATAAAATGCAATCTGCGATACAATTACGAAGATGTTCTGAAGTAAGTTGACCATTTTTTTGATATAACGATAACATTTGCTTTTCTCAAGTACTTTCTGATAATATTTGTTTCAGATTCTGTATAATTAGTAAACTATTATTTCCATAATATTATATCAAGAATACGTTTAAGATAATAATAAAAAAAGCAATTATGTACGCGTACATATGATACTTTACTATTTTCACTAACTTTTTTTTTGAAGTTAGTTNTTCTGTGTTCTTATCAAAAGTTCCATTTGTGTTTAAAATGACAAATTTGATGCGGCAACAATATTATTTTTGTCCGTGTAGTTGTACACACATATCATATCATTTAGGTAGTAGATTGACATTATTATGTCAATCATGTTAATGATTGTCATTTATCTTATTACGTAATTATCGTAATGTTAAATGCATTGTTTCAAATTACAGATTTAATCACACATGTAAAAATATTGTTTTAAGGATTTTTGTTTGTTTGTTTGCATTTAGTACATATAAAACTTCAATTGCTGATTCTTCTGCTCATGTAAAAAAATAAATATAAAAGCAATAGATATATATTTTTTTAAATAACCTGTACGCATGCATTTTGTTTCCTTATCACCTGTGTCAATGCACGCAGTTTTTTTACGATGTAATCCAAGAGTAAGATGCTGTGATACAATTAAGTAACAAATCTGGGATTAAAGTTAGTACTTATTTAGGGCTGCACAATATAATGTAGCGTGAGAATTATTCTGAACGCGCAAGGTTGCTTTCTACTCAATCTTACAACTCTGGTGGCAAGATTCTTATTGTTTTTATAAACAGGCGCCCACATCGCGTGAGACAAACATCTCGATCCCGTGAGAGGCTCGCTAGTCTAGGCACGCCGAATCAACAACCTGTTCAAGCAACACACGTCGGATGACCTGCTTACAATAATAGCGAAGCGGCCGCACCCGTTAAACGCTATGTCACAAAAGATATCTCAATTTTTGGGTTATTTGCGGTACAATTGTACAAGATTGCTGCCGCTATTTGCGTCCGATAAAACCTGAGTTTTTTAACTCGATCAGTCCGATAACACCTATTCCGAGAGAATGTTTTTGACGACCCCCGTCTAGCGAAATATAATAAAGTTAGATAGCATCTGCGTT
>NW_018026530.1:0-1383 GCF_002006095.1 Pseudomyrmex gracilis
AATGCGGTATTGCAATGTTTACTGCATTTAAGTATCGTTAGAAAAAAAAATACTCGATTGTGATAAGCTAAATGTTTTGGCTACTTTAATGCACCGATATGAAAATGGAATGCCTAACTTGAATACATATGCAATACGACAATATCTAAAAGATAACTTTACAAAAAATGTAAAACGTGATGCATCTGAATTTCTTTTGGCTTTCTGTGCAAAATATGATTATATAAAAAATCTACTCGAGCATCAAGTAACTTCCACTGTAAGATGCACAAATTGTAATACTACAAACACCAGTGTATCAAACAATATTCTCATTTCAATTCCTGTTGTTAATTTTAAAAAAAAAAGTTATGATCTTAACGATTTGTTAAATAGTACCTTTTCGCATTGGTGTAAAGAATATAAATTATGTGCAAATTGTAAAGGAAAAGACACACATGTTACTTAAAAGAAAATTAACATTGACAAGAGAGATACTTATTATTCATTTAGTTTTACATGTACAAGACGGTAAATTATTAAAACTTGATTTTAATTTACGTGCAGTTCCAACAACTAAAATATCAATAAATGGACAGTTGTATAAAGTCATGAATGCAATATTTCATCACAGATCATGTATAGAAAACGGTCATTATATAAGCATATGTCGAGAAGGAACATCTAATTGGATTGAAGTTGATGATGGAACAATTAATAAAACAAAATGGCCTAGAGGGGCTAAAAATATTTACATACTCTTTTTAGAAAAAATTAAGAAAAATTAACCCCATATACAAGAAAATATTTAATTGCTTAATAATTAACAATTTTAATATTTGTATACCAGATAGAAACAATAGCAAAAATTTCTTGCCAAATATGATTAGAATCCACAGAAAAAAATTAAAAACCTGCAAGTCCTTCAAACACTTTGTTATATGTATTTTATTCTGTTATATATATGTTATTGTTATTATNTAGAAATACATTGTATTGTATTTAAAAAAGTGTTTGTCAAAAACATATTCTACAAAAATGTGTGATATCCGAACAAACTACCTTTTTGAAAAAACGGTAAAAAAAGGCGCCAAGTACATGCGCAACTCGTATCTCTAGAAAACGTATTAATATTAAAATGTTTCTCTACAAAATCTATTCTACAAAAGAAATGATATCAATAAGTAACGCCAAGTAAAGTCTTGTATACATATTTTGTTATAAAATATGAAATATTCCAAATAGAAAGTTTGAAAAGTGTTATGCCACGGCCACCATGTGTTCTATAGTTGCTAGGCAAACGGCGTTAAATATTACTCTAGAAAAAGTATTACTCTAAAAATCTTTCTCTACAAAATCTATTTTACAAAAGAAATGATACCAATAAGTAGCACCGAGTAAAAT
>NW_018026531.1:0-1383 GCF_002006095.1 Pseudomyrmex gracilis
TATTTTACGACATATAAGCTGCAAAATGCCAAATAAAGATATTTCACCGTTATTATATAAACGTGTTACTACGCATCAGACGCATAAACATAACGATTATTGTCTGCGTTCTAAGAAGGTAGGACGTAAAGTTGTACGTATATGTCGATTTNGATTTCCTCGTCCCGTTACTGAAGCATTGACAATAAGACATGTCGCAAGTTCGATAGCAGGTAGAAAGCAATTAAAACATAGAAGTAGGCTTTACGATCTTCCTCGTAGACAAAATGAAAGTGATATAAATGATTATAATTTTGTTCTTCTTATTGCTTGGGAAGGAAATATGGATATACAATTTATTGGTGAGAAATCAACATTACTTACATGGTACGTCACTAAGTATATGAATAAAGAGGGAAAATGTGAATTATCCGATTCCATTACCAATAGTAAGAATGACCAAAACAAATCACTAGGAAGTTATCTTTGGAATATCTCTTTGCGATTTACGCACAACAGAGAATGTGAAGCTCTCGAAGCTGCTGATACATTATTAGGTATTCCTTTATATGGAACTGATCNAAATACGACTATTAGATGGCTAGATGTTACTCAAATTAGATATAGAAAATTAAAAACTCGCAAAGAGATTGAAANTCTTAATAAAGAATCTACGGACATATTTTGTCCGTCTTTGATAGATACTTATTATCCAATAAGACCGGAAGAATTTGGAAATGTGTCTCTTTATGAATTTGCAAAGTGGTATGATATCACAAAGATTAAACCAAAAAGTAAGTATGTCGTATATTACAAAATAGGTAAAGGTCTATATCTCAAAAGACGGAAACGTGAATATCTTATTAATCATTATAAATACGATGTGAATACACAACCGGAGAATTATTTNTTTTCATTATTACTCATGTTTAAACCATGGCGAAAATTAAAAGATCTTAAAAACGGATGTGATAATTATGTTACGTCCTGGGGACTCCATGGGCCCCTTTTTCTTGCAACGTGACGCGCCGACATACAATATATTCCGTTTTTTCTCAATAAATAACATGAATGGACTCGGACTTCGACGCGCCAGGCGCGCAAATAGAAATCGTGTCGACGCCCGAAAATTATAAACCGAGCCTAGCAACGATCTTAAAAATTCCTTTGTAAACGATAGCGAACAGAAATATTTGTTTAAACGTCCCGAGCAACTTTCCAAATAAACCCGGTTATCTCCGGGTCAAAGAATACTATCCTATAAAATTTAGGACAGCCGGCGCAAGTAAAGATCTGTCGCCACGAGCAATTAAAAAAGGTTTATCACTCAATAAATATCGAAGGGTCTAGGTGGCGTGATCGAAAACCAACACTCTCCCTTTTCCCTTCTTCGGAAAATCGGAC
>NW_018026532.1:0-1382 GCF_002006095.1 Pseudomyrmex gracilis
AAGAAATTTTTGTGGCTGCAGAGGAGACGCGAAAAAATTTCACACGATATAACTGATATAAAAAGCATTAAATATTTTTGTAAGGTGACAGATCATTCCCAGAGACAAGAAGGTATGTTGTCGCGTTCCAGGAATAAAGTAGTGACTAACACTACTAAGAAGGTCAAATTTGATTTTTCGTTTAATACACCTCCATCTTCTATCTGTGAGAATATTTTAGAAATTAATATCTCTCCAAAGAATTTTACTAACATTAATCAGGATTTTTTATCGCCACGTGATGGTTGGTTTATCAATCTTTCCTCTGTTAATATTCCGACTCAGGTTATTAGTTTATTACAACTAGGTGAAGGTTTTAGTTTACCTCCACAATGGAATGATTCGTTGACTATCAACTTCATCAAATATTTAGAAAATAATTTACGTGGTTTCCCTCTTCCAGTTAAGATGGAGTTTAGAAATCAGTTTGTCTCTATATTATCCAAGGTTTCAATAAAAAAAGAAAAACGTTCT
This sequence comes from Pseudomyrmex gracilis, assembly GCF_002006095.1. Lineage (NCBI taxonomy): Eukaryota > Metazoa > Arthropoda > Insecta > Hymenoptera > Formicidae > Pseudomyrmex > Pseudomyrmex gracilis. The sequence goes on from NW_018026532.1 coordinate 514, forward strand.
AATTTGAACTCTGACATTTTGTCTGCTCTTTCAGCCACAAAAACGTTCTTAAGTAACAACAAGGATATTTTGTTCACTAAAGCCGACAAAGGAAATATGGTAGTTGCACTAGACAGGAATATTTATGTTAAAAAAATGACTTCGCTTCTTTCTGATGACAGTACTTATATCGAGTTAAAGCGCAATCCGATTAATAAACTGTTAGACAGTCTACAAACTTTGTTAAAAAGATGGAGAGACCGAGACTTTATTTCTACAAACTTATACAATTACCTTAATGTCACAAAGGCGATTTTACCGAGGGCATACGGTTTACCCAAGATTCATAAGAATGGTTATCCTCTCAGAATCATTGTTTCGTCTGTCGGCACGCCGCTCCATAATTTAGCATCCTTTTTACACAAAATTATTTACAAAAATTCACCATTGGCCAGAAGTCACGTGCCTAACAGTTTTTCGTTAGTAAATAAAATCTCGGACATTTACATTGAGGACTATTTTGAATTAATTTCTTTGGATGCAATTTCGTTGTTTACTAATGTGCCTTTGGAGTTGGCTGTCGACAGTCTTTTGGACAGATGGCATTTTCTGGAGAAGGGAACATCTTTACCTCGCGATGAATTCATCTCGGCAGTTCGCTTGGTTTTGAATTCAACCTTTTTTGTTTTTAATGACAAGTTCTATAAACAAACGTTTGGAACACCGATGGGTTCCCCTCTTTCTCCCGTTATTGCCGATCTTGTTCTGCAGGACCTCGAGAACTATGCTCTCAGTAAGCTTTCATTTATTCCCTCCTTTTATCTGAGATACGTTGATGACATTGTTTTGGCGGTACCAAAGACGTATCACAGGGAGGTTCTTGACTTTTT
>NW_018026533.1:0-1355 GCF_002006095.1 Pseudomyrmex gracilis
ATTCTAGATCCTGCATGACTATATCTGCTAGAATCGGTGAGAGAGGAGATCCCATTGGAGCGCCAAAGGTCTGTTTGTATATTTTATCATTGAAAAGAAAAAATGTTGAGTTAAATACAAAATTAATTGCCGTAAAAAATTCTTCTTTGGATAAGGTGGTTCTGAGCTTTATCAATTGCCATCTTTTTTTAAGACCCTTGATAGCGAGATCCAGAGGAATGTTAGTGAATAATGATATGACATCAAGAGATATCAATTCAAAAGATTGATCGAACGTCACCCTGGAGACACGACTAGCAAGATGGAAACTATTGAGAACACATGTAGGCAGAGAATCGAGATTTTTAGAAATAATATTGTGTAAAAATATAGCCAAATTGTGTAGAGGACTGTTAGTTGAAGATATAATGATTCTAAAAGGGTTGCCAGGTTTGTGGATTTTAGGAACTCCGTAGGCTCTAGGAAGAATAGTGTGTGAAACGTTTAAGTGTTTGTATGTTGATTTTGTGATGTATTCACGCGTTTTCTATCTTTTTAACATATCTTTTTAACATATCAAACAAAGACTGAAATACAATTTTTTTTAAAAATAATGACATAAGAAGATTCTTGTCGAACAATTCTTCGAATGAAATTTCGGTACGTTGGTTTGTGATGCCTGATATCAATAATTTCTCTAATAAATTTGTTAATATTTTTCCGAAAGAGACTAACACTCACTTTGCCTTTTATAGCATTGACAAATTGTCCAGATTTATTAAAGTTTTAAAAGATCCTCTTCCAATATCCAAACGACCTTCCGTAATGTATAAAATTAATTGTTTGAACTGTGATGCTTCATACGTTGGACAGACTAGAAGAATGTTACATCTAAGAATTATTGAACATAAAAATCATATTAGAAAAAATTCTTCTCAAGGATCGGTTATTACAGATCACAGGATTTAATGCTCTCATGATTTTGATTGGGACTTTGAATGTAAAAATTTTAGACAATGAAAAATCTTACGTTAAACGATTGATATCAGAAACTCTATATATACGAAACCAAAACAATGGTCTTAACCTGCATAGCGACACTGTAAATCTTGATCGATCATACTTACCTTTTGTTGATAATACATTTTAATGTCGCTTGAGCGTTGATAATGACTTTCACTTTGAATTATATTTAAACCGTTGTACACTTCTGTCGGTCCTCAGTTACTTTTATAGTATCAAATTGTATAATCATGTGACTCGATTAAGTTTTTATTTCAAGAACAACATTATTATGTGCGTTAATCAATTGACAAATTCCATCTACTTGTCTGTAAGTTGTAATTGTAATTTTATAAATTTTGCGAATCTAACAA
>NW_018026534.1:0-1381 GCF_002006095.1 Pseudomyrmex gracilis
TAATGAACTACGCCAGTTTTTTTTATAAAAGAATCTTATTCATCACCAAGTCCTTTATCTTCCCGATCTCAACACAGTAGAAGCCTTACCGCCGACCGTAATAAAACCTATGACAATACCCACTTGGAAATACATCAGTCCAGGATCTTTGGCGACAAATGGAATATATACAGAAAGCGACCTTGCAGACCTTAGAGATCATATAATGTTCCCTGCTGAGCGGCCCGCTGTACTTAACACCGAGGTATGCTCGGCTAGCCTGCGTTTTTAAACGGAGGATCATTTACAAATTTAATAGACGAAGCCTACATAGAAAAAATAGCCGTTTCAACTTGGGAAAAGATATGGTATAAATTTATAATATTCGGAAATTATAGCGCAGGCGTAATCGGAATATATTTGATCGTAAGGATTATCAAACTATTAATAGATACGATCGTACACGGATATGAGCTACATACAGTATATGGATGGTCAGTACATTTAATCGGAGCAGTATGGGATTCACTTACATAGCTCTTGTTACATCTGGGAAGAAATGAAAACAACCTAAATAAGGAACATAAAACTCCGAGAGAAGAAGTGGAACTCATGACCTTGCGTGAACAAAGGGATCAGGAAGCGAACGTTGAACCACAACCACACCCTCGCNTCACAACATGTGACACCAACTATAGTTTACAGCTCAAAGGATAATTACTATTTCCAAGGAAAGGAATGTAACAAAAAAAACAGGGGAAAAAACGCAACGAAATTAAACAAACATAACTAAATCAAAAATCTTAATATACATATAAAAATCTTTCTTTTTTTATAGTGATAACACTAATAACATAACAAACCAACAAAAAAAATCAAAAATAAAACAAAAGGAAAAATTAATAACAATAAAAAAATATATACGTAATGATATTAGTAATTGACTAATAAAACAAAGAAAACATTAAACAAGATAGAGTACGTAAACATTAGTATATAAAGTAAAAATATAAGGAAAGATATCGTAGAATAGTAAAAAAAATATATAGCATAGAATCATAACCTTATAGAACAATGGAGATCCCATACATCAACACGGAATTATTAGCACGCACACCATTCGAGGTAATCGTAACCAAGACGATTTCACCATCGTACTTCTGGGTTCATTTGCACAACTCGGCAAGGGACTTCGTCGAACTATTAGAAGAATTACAATTGCGAATGGGTCAAAGAAGAATCACCNTACTCATGTGGCCCGACCGAGCACGAGAAGGAGTAATTTGCGCAGTCGACACCGGCAGCGACATCAACAGCAAATGGCACAGAGGAATCATAATTAAGGATCTTGGAGATGGAGTCGTCCTTGTCTCTCTTAGAGATTGGGGAGTAATGATGCAAA
>NW_018026535.1:0-1381 GCF_002006095.1 Pseudomyrmex gracilis
CATTCTGTCTTTGTTTCTCACTGAATACTGAACGAAGACAGAATGACTTTTGTGTCGACTTGTGTCGACTGTGTTTCTTAAAAAGAAAGCAGCCAAAGGCTTTCCTTTTAGGAGACACAAATCGACACAGATTAACACACTTAAGCACAGTTTGCCCCAGTAAATGAAACGCGATATATACAGTGTGTGTACGAACAGTACGAACTTGTAATATCGTATACATAACTTAACCTTACAAAACTTTTTAAAATTTTCAAACGGTGTGGTCTTAACTCTTCCAAATATACATATCTATATATTATATTAAATATTTATATATATAAATATGTTTCTTAGTGCAAATATATTTTAAGATAAGAGTTTTAATTTAAAGATAAGATTTTATTATTATTCTATGCCAATGATCCAACAGTGGCAAAAGTAGTACCGTGATATATTAAGGAAAATTAACAACAATGTTTAATATATGCAATGTTTACAATTCTGATCGTATATAAATATATGATTATATATGTAGAAATGCTTGAAGCTGCAATGGTGCAGATATATACGTCAAAAGTACACTTGAACACACTCTGACTCTCCTCCCGAGAAGAGTCGAAGTGTGTCGATTGAGGTCAATCACAATTACAAATGGAAAGCGATGTGTGACGCTTTGTGTTGAATATGTCGACTGTGTCTCCTAAAAGGAAATCAGACAAAGTAAAAGTGGCTATGAAAAATGTTCTGTGTAAGAGGAGGTTCGCTAAACAGAATAACTTGCAACATTTCATCGCCATCTTGAAATTGTAAATGACAGATAGTAAGAAAAGATTGTAAAGGTTAGAAGAGTACACAGAAAGCATAAAACGTATGAAAATAAAAGAAAAAAATAAGATATAATAATAAGATAAAATAATTTTTACTTTAAATAAAATACGCGTAAAGTATATCCTTGTGTAATATACTTGTGACCTTAAGAGAAAACTTGAAAAAAGTATTATTCTTTAGATAGAGTGCTTTCCAACAAAACACTATGTAACACAATGTCCACTAGTATGAGTGAGACATACTGATATGCTTTTTCTTTANTTGACACTATGTTTTGCTGGTAAGCATCCATAACAATGATCAACATAAAACCAATGTAAATACTTACAGTGCGAGGTGTAAATAAACTTCTTTTTTCTGCTTTTTTACCTCCACTTGATTTACATTCTTTGATACAAGCCATTACTTCAGAATTTTGTATCTATAATATTGTTGCGTCCGCAGTGGCGGTTCAGCTCTGTCGCCGGTCTCCGCAATTCGCACTCACACCCGCGGCCAAGAAAGGACGCGGTTTCTCGTTAAAGAACTTTATTACAACTCGAAATACAACGATAATTACAGAATACAGAAC
>NW_018026536.1:0-1380 GCF_002006095.1 Pseudomyrmex gracilis
TGTTCACCGAGAAAAGGTTTGCACCACCGGAACAGCCGGTTTAAGCCATCTTAAAGCATTTTAAAGGTGAATATCGTAATTTATTAGTAAAAAAGAATTTTGTTATATACTCCAAACTTTTATAACTCGAACTTATGTAACAATCTAATGATTTCCTTTACACCCTTATGTGTATTAAGTTGTCTTGGCTTTTTGTTCCAGATGTTGACGGATTGTGTTCACCGAGTGAAAGTTTGCACCACCGGAACAGCCGGTTTAAGCTATCTTAAAGCAATTTAAAGGTGAATATTGTAATATATTAATAAAAAACGAGTTTGTTTTATACTCCAAACTTTTATAACTCGAACTTATGTAACAATGTAATGATTTCCTTCACACACTTATCTGTATTAATTTGTCTTGGCTTTTTGTTTCAGATGGTGACGGATTGTGTTCACCGAGAAAAAGTTCGCACCACCGGAACTGCCGGTTTAAGCCATCTTAAAGCATTTTAAAGGTGAATATCGTAATTTATTAGTAAAAAAGAATTTTGTTTTATACTCCAAACTTTTATAACTCGAACTTATGTAACAATCTAATGATTTCTTTTACACACTTATCTGTATTAATTTGTCTTGGCTTTTTGTTTCAGATGGTGACGCATTGTGGTCACCGAGAAAAAGATTGCACCAGCGGAACAGCCGGTATAAGCCATCTTACAGCATTTTAAAGGTGAATATCGTAATTTCTTAGTAAAAACCACAATTTTGTTTTACAATTTAAACTTTTATAACATGATCTTGCATAATAATCTAATGATTTCTTTTTCTTACATTTATATTTATTAATTGTTTTGCTATTTTTCTCGTTTTAGATGCTGACGAATTGTTTACAGGAAAGGAGTTGGCAGCNCCGGAGGAGCCGGTTCGGGTCATTTTAAAGCAGTCTAAAGGTTAGTGTTGTATTTCCTAATACAACACACAATTCTGTTTCAGAATTTAAACGTGTATAACTAGAACTTACGTAACAATCTAATGATTTCTTTTACACACTTATCTGTATTAAGTTGTCTTGGCTTTTTGTTCCAGATGGTGACGCATTGTGTTCACCGAGTGAAAGTTTGCACCACCGGAACAGCCGGTTTAAGCCATCTGAAAGCATTTTAAAGGTGAATATTGTAATTTATTAATAAAAAACGAGTTTGTTATATATACTTCAAAGTTTATAACTCGAACTTATGTAACAATATAATGATTTCCTTCACACACTTATCTGTATTAATTTGTCTTGGCTTTTTGTTTCAGATGGTGACGGATTGTGTTCACCGAGAAAAAGTTTGCACCACCGGAACTGCCGGTTTAAGCCATCTTAAAGCATTTTAAAGGTGAATATCGTAATTTA
>NW_018026537.1:0-1379 GCF_002006095.1 Pseudomyrmex gracilis
AGTTAAAATCAGCAAACTTTCTCTCCCAAGTCTGTGAAAATTTTATTAAAAAGGAATATCTAAATGACATTACAACTATAAATTTCTCCGACACAGAAATTCATAAAGATCTAAATGAAATTTTTGTTGGATCGGAATGTGAAAACTATTTGAGCAATTTAATGACAAAAGGTCACGTACATATAGTTACAACGGTCAGACAAAATTGTTTACAATTTTATCTTACTGCTGCGAACGAAATACGTAAAAGATTGCCTATTACAAATCAATTTTTGACAAGTTTGCAAGTTTTTAGACCATCTATATCTCTATTCGATGATAATAGAGAAACATCGTTCTAACTTGTTTCGTTCGTTGCAAAAACTCTCGGTGATTTCGACGAGGAATCTTTAAAAATGAATGGCTTGCATTACCAGCAGATTTTATAGAAGAAGAAAAACAAAATATATCAAAATTAAATTTCGACGAAATGTGGAAAAAAATTTTGCAGCGCCAATTATCAAATAATACTTATAAATATCTCAATTTGAGAAATATTTTGAGCGCAGTTCGATCACTTCCTAACTCAAATGCAGATCCGGAGAGAATGTTTTCAATTTTAACTGACTTAAAATCAAAAAGACGAAATAAACTGTCTTCGACCTGTGTGAATGCTACTTGCGTACTAAAATCAGCGTTAAAGACGAGGGACGAAACAGCTGCAAAGATGGAAATAACACCACAGCATTTGTCTCGTATGGTTGCCAAAAATTTGTATAGTAATCTTCCAAAAGAAAAAAAAAGTAAATTAACTTTGTATGCTGTAAAAGAAAGTGGTCCCTCGTCAATACAGTAATAATATTTAAAAGAGATTAAATAAGCAGAAAATACTGACAGATCTGAATTAAAGATAATTTACTTGCTTTCGTTATTGAATTTTATTCTATAATTTTTTTCTATTATTAACTTTTAATATGTTATTATTGTTTTTGAATTCTCTTTTGGATATTATTATTATTAATTATTTTGGACAGTGTTATTACTTAAAATATTTACTGAGTACCAATAATTCATATACTTATAATTTTAATTTTGTAAAGAACACACACACATGCAGATTGAGAGGGTTTGGAGTCGTTAAATACTGTGGAAGTGACGAACCACGGGGTCCTGATTTCTTTCTGCAATACACACGCACACATACATACTTACAGAATGAGAGGGTTTGGAGTCGTTAAATACTGTGGAAGTGACGAACCACGAGGTCCTGATCTCATTCTGTAATATACACGCGTGCGCGCGCATACACACACACACACACACACACACACACACACACACACACACACACACACACACGAACACGATTTTGCATTTGAGTTAGGAAGTGATCGAACTGC
>NW_018026538.1:0-1379 GCF_002006095.1 Pseudomyrmex gracilis
ATAGTTTTATGATTACATATGCCTGTCGATATTATTGGTAACCGCGTCGGTATGTATCATCGGTAACCGTACCGATATATGGATTAAATCTCAAGCCGCTGGCACGTGGTAGTAGGAGGCGGCCGGAGGAGAACTATTTCTCCTCACGGCGCACGATATGCTGCTCCGCACTGTACATATATATTTCACAAAACTTCTACTTTACCTCATTCAATTTATTAAATACTTGAATGTCAGGCGTTACCATGTTATTATTATCAATAGCAACAGCATTTCTAGGATATGTTTTACCATGAAGGCTAATATCTTTTTGAGGAACAACTGTAATTACAAATTTATTATCACCAAACTCATATATTAGAAATAATATTGTCATATGAGTTTGAGGGGGGTTCCCAATTAATAATTCCACATTAAATCGATTTTATTCCCTCCATTTTATTTTTTCATTTATTATTTTAATAATGGAAATATGTTTTTAAATATTTCTTCATGAATCAAGATCATAAAACTCTTTAGGAGTTTAGAAGAATTATCAAAAAATTCCTTTCCATAAATATTTTACTATTAAAGACGTATACGGTTTTATAGTAATAATAGTAATTTTTACCACTATTAGTATACAATATTTTTATGTATTTAGTAACCCAGATAATTTCACCGCTGGTAATCTAATAGTAACCCTCATTCACATTCAGCCTGAATGATACTATCTATTTGCTTCCGCTATCCTACGGTTTATCTCAAATAAATTAGGCGGAGTTCTACCTCTGGGTAGCTTTGATCTTAATTCTGTACACCTTATCAATAAATAAATGTAATATAAATACTACAAACATTTATCCTTATAACGAATTAACATTCGGAACTTTAATTAATTCATTTATTTTACAAACATGAGTGGGAACCCAACCCATTGAAAGACCGTTTGTAAGTCTTCGACAAATTACAGGTACTTTTTAATAATAATATCAGTTTTACTAATTCGAAATTTATGAGACAAATATATATTTAAAACTTAAGTTCATGAACTTGAACAAGTCTATGTTCTAAAACCATATTAAAGGAAATTTTACTATTTTAGTAACTTATTAAAACTTAATTTTTTATAAAATTAAGCCATAATTATTACAAAAATTTCACTACCAACAGCAATTATAAAATACATTAAAACTAAAGGCAAAATAACTTTCCAACACAATTACATTAATTTATCATACCGTATACGGGGAAGTAAACCTCAAACAACCAAAATAATGAAATAATGAACTAACAACACATATTATAACTAATATTATATCTCTAAATAACAAAGACCTAAATAATAAAGTAAATACAATTCTCACAAACACATAATTATCTCATACTCTGCCAAAAAA
>NW_018026539.1:0-1328 GCF_002006095.1 Pseudomyrmex gracilis
GTGTTTTAGCATAGCGTCCCACGTGTAACCGGGTAAAGTATAATAATGCGCGGGATCTAATCCGTAACTTCGGATACAACTTTCTNGAAAATTCTCAAATATATCTGCCAATAATAAAACATCAGTTTTTAAATATAAATCGCTCTATTCACCTAACGTACGTATCGAGAATCGTTGCCAGATGTTTAAAGCGTGTGATATTATTTACTCTCAGATATCGTTTCACCGGTCAAAGAACTGTAAAATGACTCGCGCGGTGGTAACCGCTNCTCTTGCAACTTGTCGACACAGTTTACGTAGTCGTATGGAAAGACACCTTTACGCGCTAATAATTCAAAATTTTNGACAGATAGATTTCTGAATTCTGATTGTAATATTTTCAACTTGTCTTTATAAAGAAACGATGCTAATTTNTTGAGACTAGCACTAAGAAATTTGTATGAATCGATGAATCTCAACTTTATAGTGTAACTCTTTGGAGTACTTTTTTCCGGTTGGGTGACGTTCTTGGAAAAAGATATGTATCTCTCCTTGTTAATAGGGAGAACAGTAACTTTTCCTTCAAATGCAGTTGCAACTTCTTTAATAATAAAATGTGCATCGTAACCGGATAAATTGTGAAAAATTACTGGAATACAATGCGAATCTTTATAATTTAAGTTGCAGTTGGAGTGCGCGGGACTTCTGTATTGACCGGTCAGATGACAATGATTGCGAACTCTTGTATATCCGCTGCGAATGGTGTTTCACACACGTGACAGTGACTCGCATTACGTGCGTGTCATTAAGGTGACTTTTGTTCTTCTGTTAACNATTCCATGGACACATTAGTAGATAAAATAGTTTTTACCCAATAAGGCAATTCCTTAAGTTCTTCAACAAACCATGTGATGCAATTTTCGCCGCGACAATACCGATAAGCAGAGAAAGAGTCGTTGTATGAGCAGCAGACGTAATAGCGTATGCTGAACGCCTTGTGATGTTANTACGTATATAACGTTTGCTGCGTTTCTCCATCAATTTTGTGTAATATGCTTTCAAGGTCGGCGTATACTACAAATGGGAGACGTTCCTTCCTGCTATGATTACTGAAACTGAGCCATTTGTTGTCCTCCGCTGGTAACCGAATCCCGCAAGTTTTCATTTTTCCACAATCTACGGTGTGGACACTCAACGTATCCAGAGAATGGAAATAGTGTAAACATCTGCAAATATATAATACATTAATTTCTCATTATCTCTTACGTACACATATATACATATAATGCAAGCATACCTTTTGCAAATATATTTTTTTCGGGTGATACTCTATTGACCACAGTACGATT
>NW_018026540.1:0-1377 GCF_002006095.1 Pseudomyrmex gracilis
ACAGAAAGTTTTATGAAATGGTTATATACACTCGATCTTACTATCTTGCGCAACACAATAAGACCAGTATAAAATATATATTGTCTAAATTCCGTTGCTTTCATCCGATCAAGTTCATCTAAAGCTCGCGGTTTACGAGCAAATTCAAGTGGAATATATCGTTGTAGATCAAGCTGTCGTCGAGAAATATGGGAAATCTGTTGTACACCTAATTTCATAGGATGCAACTTTCCTGTCATTATTTTCAGTCCTCTTTTGACATGACCTAATAACACTAAGTGCATATATTCATACGGTACTTGTGACACCATATCGATCTTGAGTCTCTGCAAAGGGCTTATCCCACTATGATGTTCTGGTTGAGATTGTGTAGCAAATGACTCTGCCGTTCGCAGCGGAGCATCTTTTTCTGGGTACACTACTTTTCCTATGTACTTTCCTTTAGTTTCGCATTTAGCACATGCATAATATCCTCCGTGGTATTTTATGCAGCAGATGTACGCTCTTGCAGGAGCATCGCAGATAAAACAGTCAATAATAAATTTTCTGTTTATGCCATTCCAAGTATAACCAGTTTCTATTAGACTTTCAGCTTCTTCGATAAAGTATTTTAAAAATATCTCCGCATCTGGAGGTTTATTACGTCCGTGAAAAGCTCCAATAATGAAAGGCAAATTGTTTTCAAAATTTCTAATACTTCCTAGAATTGGCCATAATTGGCTTTTAGAACTTTTTGTAAGGGGTAAACCGTNTATATTAAAAGATATATGAATCTCTGGAGCTGTAGACGTAACGGTACCGCTTGATTCGAAAATATGATCTAAACCTTCTCGAATACCAAAATGAACATATTGTCNATGTGCCATTGGAATGATGTCTGACTTTCTTGGCGTTTTTAAAAGAGTTCGAGCATCTGNAGGAAGAGACTTCATGGCATCTTCTACTTTCAATACATTCTTCAATAGACCGGTAACTGCGACTCTACATATATTATAATGATGGGTCCATTTCACCAAATTCTGTTGTAATCGATTAATGTTTACACTAATATTTTCATCTTCTGATTCTGATGAATGATCACTGTGGTATTCATCGGATGATATTATTTCTTCTCTGCATATTTCTTCCTGCAAGACTTCTGGAATGACTTCTTCATTTTGAAAGATTTCTTGGGTAATATCTTCTTCAGCTGTTACTTCTTGAGCAATTTCCGGCAAAAAGTCAGTTTTTTCATCATTTTCCTCAAAAAAAGAACTATCGCAATTATCTGGCTGTGATATTTCGTCGTTTGCATGAGTCTGTAGATGGTTTTCTAAATCTTGCACGGCACTCTGTGCCAGTCTTCGCCAATATTTTTGACTGTACTGCTTTTGTTTT
>NW_018026541.1:0-1377 GCF_002006095.1 Pseudomyrmex gracilis
TAAAAGAAAACTATAAAAGCGAGAAATATCATGAATTTAAAAGAAAAAACATACAAATTGTTCACGTGTGATGCTATATAGATAGTGATAGTTCTTTAATACATTATCATCAAGTTTTTATCTTTAAGATAAGAAGAGAGATTTATAATATATAATGAAAATTTCTAACCTAAACATATTATTTTAGTGTTTTCAGAAAAATAACTAGTTAAGGAAAATATGAAAAAAAAATTATATGAAAAATATTATATAAAAAATATTAGAAAAAATAATATTTTATAAAAAACTATTATTACAGAAAAAAATATTGTAAAGATATTAAGTATACACACAAACACACACACACAGAGAAAGAGAGAGAGAGAGAAAGAAAAAAAGAAAGAGAGAGAGAGAGAGGGAGAGAGAGAAAGAGAGAGAGAAAGAGAGAGAGAGAGAAACAGAGAAACAGAGACAAAAACAGAGACAGAGAGACAGAGAGACAGAGAGTGAGAGACAGAGAAAGACAGAGAGAGAAAAGCTTAATTTTGCTTAAATATTCTTTGCACAAGAAAGTTGGAAAGTGACATTTTTATATCTTACATACAGAAAATTAGAATTATAGATATGTCAAAACAACAACGTTAGATTTACAAAACCACTTATAAATACTTTGTGTTCGAAAAATGTGATAACTATCAATAATGTTGATACAAAAAAATTTATTTCTATCGTAAAATAGTCTAAAACGGCGGCAATTTCTTCTGACGATGTGAACGTTAGCAGTATACAACAAAACGCCCAAAGATTAACAATCCACACAGTTAGTATATAAATAACACAGTCAAAAACAAAGTCTTGGGTGACTTTTCGGATGTATGTAAATCCCGAAACCTGCGAAAAAAGCGACTACGAAATAAGGATGCATAACTCTTTCCATAGTGTTCTTCATGATCGCAACACTTGCAATTCGCTATAATAACTGCTAGGTAAGTCGATGAATGTTGTCATATAATTATCACATTCATCATGGTGATAGCACTTAAGTAGATTTTTACATTAACAGTATTGAATCAGTAAATATTAATATAAGCTCTCTATGAAATGAAAACATCGATCGCATAAAATATAAAAAAGACAGAAAGAGAGACACATAAATCAGATAATGATGTATAAATATATAAAATATTGACTTAAGTTAAAATAAATACATAAAATAAATATATTTCACTAAATGAAGGAAGTTAATAAACTACACCCTTTTGTTATAAGATACTATAATCGTATATTATGCAATGTGAATAAAATAATACACTTATATAGTATTTATTTGTTATTTATATAATATATAGTATTTGTTATTTATATAGTATTTATTTGTCATTGTATACACAAAAAAAA
>NW_018026542.1:0-1284 GCF_002006095.1 Pseudomyrmex gracilis
GAACGTACACAATACAAATAATAAAAATTACTGAGGTAATAACAATATTAGGAAAATCATTATATTTCCTGTTATTTTATTTTCAGTCTTTTCATGTACATAGTAATAATCATGTACATAATTATGCATTGCATCAAGTATGAAAATAAATAAAAACAAATGAATCTCGTAAGCAATTAGAATGATGCAAAAAAATAGCTAAAATCGCGATAAATCGGTATAAGCCAGAGATGCCATATTATGCCGGATAGCATCGAAAGCGTCGAAGCGGTGGAGAGCTCACCGCCTCGATGCTCTGGTACGCATACAAGCGAGAGCCGCGTCTGTGTGCGTGACGTCACGCTCCGCTGTCGGTGGAAGAGTACAGACATAGTATGTTCCGTCTCCTTTCCACCAAGCCGGCCACGAGGCAACGGCAACGCCGTAACGCGCTTGCCGTTATACTACGCGCCGTAATACTACTTTTAAAACTCAAATAATATTTATTATGTGAATCAATTACTTCATAAGATCATTTGCATCTAAAATGTAATAGTTATCCTATCATATTTAAAAAAAAAAACTATATGTAAATATGTATGAAATATATTTTATATAATATATTCTTAGTGTGCATTTAAATATTTTTATTTTGTATATGTAAAGAACGGAAAGAAAATTCCACGTTAATATGTAAATAATTGTAAAATATTTAATTGGTATATGTTATATATGTATATGTNTTAAGTGGCATTCGCATGAATGTTTATGTGGCAAAAATAGTGTAATTATATATTGTATTATAATTTAATTATATGTTGTGTTTGTTATAATTAAAAATGGTTCTGCATATCAATTTTCATCAACAAAGTGTGCTACATATTACTTTATTTTTTCATATTAGATTATTATGTCGATTGGCAACAAAAGTGAAAACTTTATATAAATTTTATGGAAAGTGAACACATCAAAGTTTTCACTTTTGTTTCACTTTTTGCCAAGACGTTTCGATCGTAGTTCCGGTCCTTTTCAATATATCTATACAAGAATAAATTTTGAAATCAAATATGATAGTCGAAACGTCTGTAACATTTTAATAATAAATTCATAACTATCTGACACACTAACAACCGTGTTTGGACTCCAATCGGCCTATATTTTCCACCTTAGAAATACTTTACAAACTTGGAGCCGTTCTTAACTAAAACTACATTGATAATTTAATTAAAAAAAAAAATTAATCCGAAAAGGAGATAAACCACTTTAACAGATTGATCAAAGACTTTATGAGTTAAATTTTTGTAT
>NW_018026543.1:0-1338 GCF_002006095.1 Pseudomyrmex gracilis
AATCGTACGGTGTCGAATAATTTCGTGTCGAATAAATCTGTGTCGAATCGAGCGGTGTCGAATCGTACTGTGGTCAATAGAGTATCACCCGTCTATGTATACTCACGTCAAGCAAGAGAGAGAAAAGATAGTAGCAATCACGGAGTGGCCAACACCGACGAATCTAAGAAAAGTGAGGCAATTTCTAGGAGTGGCCTCCTGGTACAGGCGCTTTATAAAAAACTTCGCAACAATCGCAGCACCGCTAACACAGCTCACCCGGAAAAATATCAAATGGCACTGGGAAGACGCACAGGAACAAGCATTTCAGCAACTTAAAAAAATACTGACCACCGCGCCAGTGCTAGCATGCCCGGATTTTACAAAACAATTTATACTACAGACGGATGCTAGTACTCACGGATTAGGGGCAGTGTTAACACAGAACTCGGAGGAAGGCGAGCGAGTAATCGCCTACGCCAGNCGAACACTCAATGGCGCCGAGAAAAACTATAGCGCAACCGAGCTGGAATGTCTTGCCGTGGTCTGGGGTATACGGCGAATGCGAATGTACCTGGAGGGGTATAGATTCATCGTGATAACCGACCACCAGTCACTGAAATGGTTGCAACGGCTCGAAGAACCAACTGGCAGATTAGCGAGATGGTTGTTCGAGCTNCAACAGTATACATTCGAGATGAAATACCGGAAAGGCACACTCAATAAAGTAGCAGACGCTTTGTCTCGGAAAAATGAGCTGTGTAACATCCAGGGCGAGAAACCATGCAGATGGTACAACAAACTAAGAACAAGACTAACACAGTCACCAGAGGACCTACCCAACTACCAGATCCGCGACGGAAAACTGTATAGACACGTATTACACAGCCTCGATTTTCGGGAAACAGAACTCGAGGAACAATGGAAACGTTGCATTCCCACGGGAGAACGACTCAGCATTATGGCACGTTTCCATGACGAACCGACCGCGGGGCATTTAGGGGCAGCAAAGACTATAGCATGGGTGGCACAGCTATATTACTGGCCAGGCATGTTCCGAGACATAGTAAAATATGTCCGGACCTGCAAAAATTGTCTGCGGCATAAGATTCCGCCGACAAAGCCGGCAGGAAAACTNCACACCGAGCCAGTAAATGCACCTTGGCAACAAGTGGCCATTGACCTAATCGGTCCATTACCGAGGTCAAGTCAAGGATGCATCTGGCTGCTAGTCATGCAAGANAGATTTACGAAATGGGTGGAGTTAAAACCACTACGAAAAGCCACCGGTTCTGCTGTCACGACAGCATTCTACGAGCAAATCGTGTTGCGACACGGCTGCCCGGAGGAAGTTATCTC
>NW_018026544.1:0-1374 GCF_002006095.1 Pseudomyrmex gracilis
AGAAAAAATTCAGACGCCGCCCAAAACGGTTATATACCGCGAGTAACCCTTCCGATGATTCGGACGCCGCCCAAGACGGTTATATACCGCGAGTAGCTCTTCCGATGATTCGGACGCCGCCGAAGACGGTTATATACCGCGAGTAGCTCTTCCGATGATTCTTATAGATTTGTTTAATTGTTCGTTCTCGACATCCCAAAAAATCAGTCGCGACGTCAGTTTTTTTTTGTTTCCCGAGAAGTGGAACCTCCGTATATATATATATGTCGGTGTGGACTTACTACTTATGTGACTGCTGGCTGCGATTTCCTTTTCCTTGGGCCCGTGCGGCTGGGTGGGTGGTTTAGAACCTGGTGCGGCTTCGGTGTTCGGTGGACGCACTATTCGCACTCGCACTTGCACTTGCTTATTTTGCTCACTGAAGTCGGCTCTTTTTAAACGCGCGGCATGGTTCTTTCTGAGTTTTCGATTCCGAGAGCCCTGGCTTATATATTGTTTTAGTAAGCGAGGACTCTTCCAATCGGGAACTCAGTTGAGCTTTGCTGGTTCCTATTTGTTAATTAGTCGGTCGGGCGACTTCCGAGATTGCCAATCGGCGACGATCTCTCGCTTCGGTCGCCTCGTCCGTATTTTCGGGGAAGGAAAAAGGGAGAGTGTTGTTTCTTGCGATCACGCCGCATAGACCCCTTGTTGTTTGTTTGTAATACAAATGCCGGAGTTTCTATTTGCGCCGGCCGCTCTAATTTTTATGACNGACGTTTTCATGACCCGGAGATATCTGGGTTTGTTTGGAAAGCTGCTAAAATTTTGTGTTATTGCTAGGCGCAGTTTATCTTTTCGAGCGCCGATATAATTTTTGTTTGTTCTCCTATCGTCTGGAGTTTTAAGTTTCCAAACGATAGGAGACCCGTTCGAGTTATTTATTATTAAAAAAGGGGTTTGCTATGCGTTGGCGCGTCGCGTTGCATGAAAAAAGGTGACCGTGGAGTCTCCAGGACGTAACACCTTNCGCGTTAGACAAATGTTGGGAGTATTCAACATTTGCAAACAAAATGGGGTGTCCCCTTTTTTTGCGACGCCGTGAAATCTGGGTCCTCTGCAGGTGGTCGTGTCTTTCTCTTTTTCCTTGAAAAAGAGAAAGAATGAGTCGGCTTTTACTTAGCCGTCTCTTTTCCTCGTCCTTTTGTCTGAAATGTGTGTGTAGATGTGTATATTTTGTCTTTTTTTGTTGTCGAAGCTTGCCGTGATACGTATGCATGCTTTTCGTTT
This sequence comes from Pseudomyrmex gracilis, assembly GCF_002006095.1. Taxonomy (NCBI): domain Eukaryota; kingdom Metazoa; phylum Arthropoda; class Insecta; order Hymenoptera; family Formicidae; genus Pseudomyrmex; species Pseudomyrmex gracilis. The sequence goes on from NW_018026544.1 coordinate 1,270, forward strand.
ATTTTTTTTTTCACTTGATATGGTGACCGTTATTACTATAACTTAGTCTAGGTTGTTTTGTGTATTAGAAACGTTCTATTTAAAATTTTTCTAAATTTGTTATTA
>NW_018026545.1:0-1356 GCF_002006095.1 Pseudomyrmex gracilis
CTATGGTATCTTACCGACCATAATATATTACCGACCATGGTACACTACCGACCATGGTATTTTACCGACCATGGTACAGTACCGGCCATGGTATTTTACCGACCATGGTGCATTACCGACCATGGTATTTTCCCGACCATGGTATTTTAGCGACCATAGTACATTACCAACCATGGTATTTTCCTGACCATGGTACATTACCGACCATGGTATTTTACCGACCACGGTACATTACCGACCATGGTATTTTATTGACAACGGTATATTCAAGACTGGTGATTTACCGGTTTCTGTAAAAGAAAAACGAAAAAGAAAAAATGAAATTAAACTAGATACGCTGATACGTAAACAGACAAACGACTCTGTCCACGGATGTGACAATGTTGTCACTTTTCCAATGCAATATGTTATTTGTCTCTATCTCTTACCATTGCGAAAAAACCTGAAGAAATCTAAGATTCTAGCTATTTTACGACGAATAAGTCGCGAACGGGAAAAGATAGAAAAAGTAGCACAAGTACAGTTGATACGTTATGTTGTCACTTTTCCAACGCAGTATGCTATTTGTCTCTATCTCTTACCGTTGAAAAAAAATTTAAAAAATCTAAGATTCTAGATATTTTACTACGACTAAGTCGCGAACGGCAAGAAATAGAAAAAGGAGCTCAAGTGCAGTAATCGCGATAAGTTGTCACTTTTCCACCGCAATGTGTTATTTGTCTCTATCTCTTACCATTGCAAAAAAACCTGAAGAAATCTAAGATTCTAGCTATTTTACGACGAATACGTCGCTAACGAAAACAGATAAAAAAAAAGCTCACGTACAGTAGATACGGTATGTTGTCATTTTTTTAACGCACTATGTTATTCGTCTCTATCTCTTACCGTTGCAAAAAAATTTAAGAACTTTAAGATTCTAGATATTTTACTACGAATAAGTCGCGAACGAGAAAAAATAGGAAAAAAAGCTCAAGTACAGTAGATACGTTATGTTCTCACTTTTCAAACGCAATAGTTATTTGTCTCTATCTCTTACCGTTGCGAAGAAAAGTTACCAAATCTTCGATTCTAGATATTTTAATAAGGATACGTCGCGAACGGCAAGAAATAGAAAAAAAACCTCAAGTGCACTAGTCGCGTTATGTTGTCACTTTTCCAACGCAGTATGTTATACGTCTCTATCTTTTACTGTTGCAAAGAAAATTTAAGAAATCTAAGATTCTAGATATTTTACTACGAATAAGTCGCACACGGCAAGAGATAGAAAAAAGAACTCAAGTGCAGTAGTCGCAATATGTTGTCACTTTTCCAACACAGAATTTTATACGTCTCTATCTCTTACCGTTGCGAAGACAA
>NW_018026546.1:0-1375 GCF_002006095.1 Pseudomyrmex gracilis
AAGGCAAACAGTCGTGCTGGGCCAATCTAACGACACTTTGGTTGAAACTCTCCTCCACAAGATCGAACAAATGGGCAAGGAAATGGGCGATTTGAAGCAACAGGTGGCTTCGATAAAACCACAACGCGTTGAAAGAGATTACAGAGACGATGAGTCACATGGAAGATATAGTCCGATGGAGCAACCGGAGGGCAGACAGAGCCCAGTGTTCCGGCAAGAAATGCAGTTGGTCCCACAACAAATGTGGATTCCAAAACTTCCGAGAGGAGGCTACTTNCAAAGCCCTTTCGAAGACCTCAAGTATGGGGGTAAAGAAACAGACATGAACCCGATTGCGTTTGTAAAAAGGTTCGAAAACGTAGCAATACGAGAAGAAATGACAGCCGATGACAGACTATATTGGTTTCCTAGATGTTTGAAACTCACAGCAGCAAGCTGGTACGAGTCTAATGATTTTCAAAGTTTTGAAGAAGCTTTGTTACAGTTTAAGGAAAGATTTTGGAGCCAAAGCGCGCAGGACAGAATACGAAGACAATTGTATACGGGAAAGTTTGATGCCGGTAAATACAAGTCTATGGCACAGTACGTGTTGGAATTGAACCGACAAATGAAAATGTTGGACGCTCCAGTAAGCGACAAAGAATTTATCTCCAACATTTCAAGACACTTTGACCATGACACGGCAATCGGAATTCGACCTGGTATGATTGGCGACGTACGACAGTTGGTCGAGTATCTAACGTATCAAGATGCTGACAAAGAAGCTCGCGACTCTGAGCGCAAGTCTCGAGATCGCAAAAAGCAAAGCGCAGCTACATCCAAAACTCCTACAATCACCGAATGGCGGGGGTCAAGAGACCAAAGCCGTCAAGAAAGAAAGAATTCAAATAAACCATATGGGAAAGGCTATTCAAGAAGAGAGGACAGATCGCGCAGTCCAAGTTGGTCTCGTCGCGAGAATCAAAANAAATCAGACGATCCAAAACCAGTCATAACAATGCCATCAAGCAGCAGTGACGAGGACAAAAAAGAAAAGGAGACAAAAGTGGGAAAGTCGAAGGCTAATAAGCCAAGTTCAAGATCGACTTCACGAAATCCGGTCCGATCCAAGAAAGCTGCGGCAATAAAAGAACTTGGTACAGATTCGAGTTCTGGTTTCNCCTCTGATAGCGAGAGTAGTCAAACCAAAAACATTGGTTTTTTGAAAAAAGACGAGAATATAAAAGATCTCGAAGAATTCACCCGAGAGGAACAAAATAAAACTCGCAACAGAGTAAGTGCGAGAATTCCTATTAAAATTGGGCAAAAAGAATCTAAAGCGTTAATAGACACGGGATCGCAAATAAATGCGATGTCAAAAGAATTTTTCGAAGAA
>NW_018026547.1:0-1374 GCF_002006095.1 Pseudomyrmex gracilis
ATCAAAATATTCTCTAAAGACATTAAGTTTTTTACAATACATAATAAAAAGATATTAGCACCCAATTATCTGAAGGCAATAGACGAAACAATGTTTGAAAATTTACAATCTGAAAATATTTTACAAAAAGCTGCATTAATTTTACGAAAAACAATACTGAAAATAGACAAGAACAAATTACCGGCCAAAAATCTTTCAGCACAGCATTTAATAGCAGGTGAAGTTTTAATACCACAACAACTATTAGACTTTTACTTCACTCTTATTGGTGGTTTTAATGAAAGGCGAAAAAGTAGCCTAAAATGTGTTCGTCAAGTTCGTTCCTATTGTCAAGATATTATTTATGGAATCCATAATGGTCAAGTAAAGACGTCAAAGCACATTATGCTGGGTATGACTCTGAAGAGCTTAACGAGTAGCAGAAAAATTATTGATATTATCAATAGATATGGTCATTGCATTAGCTATCAAGGTGTAGAAGAACTTGAAACAGAAACCACATATACTTCCATGGAAAAGTCTAGTTTATGCCCAGAAAAAATTAAAAAAGCACCTGAACTTTTTACTGGAGTGGCTTATGATAATTTTGACCGTTTTGTTGAAACTACGAGTGGAAAGGACACTTTACATGACACCGTAGGCATTATTTATCAAAACATCGAGTTAAATACATCCGAAGAATCAGAAATATCCGAAGCACCGGTTCCTACTAATGAAGGCAATTCACCACGCAAAAATAAAAGAAGAAGAAGAACTTTCGACGCCTTATCTTCAGAGGAAATTCCATATCCAAAAAAACCAAAAATGACTAATGATCTGCAATCGACGGCTGATGATATAGATAATATACTCCCTACAAATTTACAATTGTACACAGAAATTGATAATATCTGGATGATTAGTCATGCGGTAGAATTACCTGATGTTCCTATGTGGGTTGGTTTTAATAGTCGGATTTATGACAGTGATACTCCGCAACAACATATTTCTTATTTAACTCCCATAAATGCCTCACCAACTAGTAATTCTGTAGTTTTGGAAACCATGCATCAAAGTAAAAAAATTGCTCATGAATTAAATCAATCATCCATACAAGTTACATATGATTTGGCAATAGCAAAAGTAGCCCTACAAATTCAAGCAACGGAAAAACCTACATTTGATAATTTATTTATACACTTAGGACCTTTTCACATTATGATGGCTTACTTTAAGGCAGTTGGTAAAGTGATAAGTGACTGTGGCTTAACAAATGTAATGGTGGAAAGTAATTTGTTAGCAAATGGTTCTGTGAATGGATTTCTTGATGGAAAACATTTCAACCGTTGCAAAAGGTTGCATCCTTTGGTGGCATTAGGATTAGAAATATTACAT
>NW_018026548.1:0-1374 GCF_002006095.1 Pseudomyrmex gracilis
GCACGCGGCTGGCCAACTTGTACAGCGGCCGATGCGCACCCCCCGGCCGACGCCACCGCCGCCTGGACCTCTGCTGGGGAGACTGACTCGTCGAGGCCCCGAACGCGGAGTTCCGCGGTCTTAACCGGCCTCGCGAGCCGTCCCCCCTTTTCCAACACCAAGGGAAGCATGGCGTTATATAGCGCCTCCGCCTTGGTGTCGCTGCCCTCTCCGGGGATCTCCAGAACGAGAGCCCCGGTGAGAGCCCTCCTTGCGCGAAGGCCCTGGACGCCCAGTGGCTCCAATGCCACTTTGGAGCGGACGTATGCCAGGACCTCCCCGACAAAGCTCCCGCTGGNCCCCTCTGGCGCCGAGAGTACCACCGCCGAATAACGGGGTGGCCGGCCCAGTCTGGGCTTGGGAGGAGCCGGCTTGGTCGTCCCCGCCAGCGTTTTGCCCGTTCCCTTGCTTTTGCCTCCGCCGCTGGGCGGTGTTGAGGCAGAGGTTTGGGAAACCGGCTTCTTCCTCTTTTTGCGTCCCACCACCTGGGACCAAGAGTCCTGTAAGGTGGTGGGAGCAGAGGGCTGGGAAGCGGACGCGGAGGGGGCGAGTCCTTGTCCGGGTGCTCGGGGGGTGGCACTTGCCACCGGACCAGTTCCCGGCCGCTGCTCGCCTCCCTTCTTTCCCTTAGCCCCCTTCTTCCGTTTGGCCTTCTTCTTGGCCTTCGACTTCTGGGTCTGAGAGGGCCCAGAAGTTTCCTGTCCCGGTCGGACCGGGGGCAAGGGGACCAGCGCAGTCGTCGCACCAGGTGCGGTTCGGCTGCCGTCCCCCGTCTCCGTTCGAGCCACCGCCACTGTCCCCTTCTGGGAACCGCTCCCTAGAGGAGGGCGCAGCTGTCGATCAACGAACGACTGGAAAAACTTGTCCAGCCGTTCGGTGATCAGCTTGTCTACCGCGCGGGTGTGATCCCTCAGGAGGGACTTCGTGTCCTTTTGTTCCTGAGGGAGCACGGCCAGGCGCTCCTCCTCTCGTGAAGCTTCCGGGCCNGGTAAAGAGCCCACCGCCCTGTCGCCCCCGCCTGTCTCCCTTTGGGGGGAGACGTCCATGTCCCGACTGGACCCCGGGCTGGAACCCCGGGTAGGTGCCTGACGGGACGTAGGCCCACGCGACCTCGGTTTCCGCTGGGGGAGCGGAGATTCCCCCAGCGGGAGCGACGGTTGCTCCCGCGGCTCGTTGGTGGGAGCTCGGAGCTTCGCCATCTTTAGCGAGGTCAGCTCTCGTCTCAAATCGCGGAGCTCCTCGTGTAAGGCCTCTACGTCGGCCTCGAGGGCGGTGTTTCTCCTCTGTACACTGTCCAGTTTGCGCTGGACAGCGTCCCGATCGGCGCGTAGGGAG
>NW_018026549.1:0-1373 GCF_002006095.1 Pseudomyrmex gracilis
TATATAAGCCATAACTTATATTCACTTATTTTACTTTCTTGTATTAGGTGTTTCCGTGGAGCATTAACATAACTCTATTTCACTTTTATATATAGTTGTATACTTTCTAAAACATATTGTTTATTGAAGATAGTACTATATAACTCTTCAAGTGAGTGTAAAATGTAAGAAGCAAATGAATACACAAAGTAGAAAACGGAAATGTAGTACGTAAGTTTTTAAACTTATTTGAAGTTTATGTGACAGATTTAATATTACAAATATTTTCTTTTTCTTTTATGTTAAACAATTATTTTATATAAACTACTTTTGCAATTATCGTGATTATAAACTGTATATTTATTTCTCTGTGTGTGTTAATCTTTATTACTAAAAACCACTTGATAAATATATAATCTAAATCTAATCTTAACTATTAATCTATTCTTAACTATCAATACAAATTAGTATTATTTTAGAATAGTATGTTATTTATGTAAGAATTTCAATTTTTTTCTAATATAGAAAAACTTTCCGTATGGAAAAAAAAGTAAAATAGACAGAAGACAAGAAGCAGGCAGTGCTACAACACGTTAAAAATCGTACATTATCACCTCTGAATGAAACTCAGAAGATAAAAAAGAAATACGTTTCTCTTGCGTCGGTCTTAACCGCAACTCAAACAGTGGTTGCATAGAGTGCTTAAGCTACATACATAGGCGATATTGTGTAACACTGTGTCTACTAGTGTGAAAAAGGATATATCAATGTGTCTCGCTCACCTTAGTGGACACTGTGTTACACAGTGTCACCAGTGTACATAACTGAAAAACACTCATAATCAAAAGAAACACCGACACTAATAATAATGCACATGATACTATAATAAATTATTTCTGTTAGAATAGCTTAAAACTACCTCTCTAGTATATTCCACAAGAATATTTACTTTAAAGATACACACATGACGACAGATTTTTTTTGGATTTTTTATTAGAACTAAGACAAAAATATACTACAAACATTTTAGTACAGTAATTCTACAAATGAAAATGTCATATGCGGTATGCTTGCTGAAATTTCTTCATTAGTTTTTTTGTTCTTATCACATGTTGTTTTATCCGAAATTATCGTTCTCTTTATGAAACTACAAAGCAACAACATTACCATACAATTTTTATATTTATACGTTGTTATATTCATTTATCTATTGTTACATACATATTTTATGTAAATTACATAGTATATAAACTCACACGTAGGCTTACTACGTGTTATGACAAAAAACTGTATCGATATCTTTCTTATAATAAAAAANTTTCTATGAAAGAGAACAGTTACCTCATTGTTTTATGAACTTTTATCATAATTTATCAACATGTTAGTATATTATC
>NW_018026550.1:0-1372 GCF_002006095.1 Pseudomyrmex gracilis
TCTCTCTCTCTCTCTCTCACTCACTCTCTTTGAATATCGGATTATCGCGAGTTACTCTGATACTCTGTGGCACCGCTTAATGACTAATTTCTATTTTGTTATTTTGCTGCGCACGTACAGACGAGTGCCGCGCGAGTAAAGTTACGAAATTAAATAATAATCTGTCAATTTTGTATTTGTTTGAGAAAAATATTGCGCGTGAATCTCTAAATAAAAATTAAATGAAAAAAATCTTTTTCACTCGGAACACACACAATTCAAATAACAAGTTTCCAAACGAGAGACGAAGAAAAAGTGGCGTTCTAATGCATCACGATTGTGCGAAAAATAAAAAGCCCCCCCCCCCCCAGAAGCGATAAAAATACAACGAAGGCGTTTCTCGAAGGCACGGAGATCCAAATTGCCGATCACAGGGCGATGATACTGTTTGTATTGTCTAATAGCTGGATAGCGTGCGAAGGACCGAGCGGCGCTCCACCCTCAGTTTTACCCTTCCGCGCCCCCTCTCTGCGCGCCTCCCTATTTCTCTCTTTCTCTCAAAAGCGGCGTCCTGACACCGTCTCGCTCGTCTAAAGCCGCGTTTCCCGGGACATGGTTTATTGATTTCCTGAGTGCGTGTATAAATACGTGGCACTCCGCTAACGACGCCCACGAGAGAGCGAGTTGGCCACGCGTATGTGCGCGAGTGGACCGCGAGCCGAAAGTGACGTTTTCATAAATTATCGTTCGTGTGGCGTTCTCCCTTCGTCGAGAGAAAGAGAGAGAGAGAGAGATCGTTTTCCGCTTTCTTTTTTTAATTTTTTTTTTTGTGTTTTTTTCGTTTGTTTTACATTTCTATTACGTTGCGTATACTCGTCTCGTATATGTCTTGTGTAAATCCATCACGATCTTTTCCAGTATGCGTGAGTTTATTAATAACCCGAGTTAATCATGCGCGATCCATTCTCGGAGAATAAACAGCGATTTTAAATAAACGCGATATCGAAATTGCATATATAATCGCGCTCTCGAAGCTTAAATAATTTGAAAGTTAATAATTGATCCGATTTTATTGTTATCTTGTATCGCGCACGTAATGAGTATTTCGTTGCATTAATTTATAATGTGAATTTCTGCTCTCGCGCTCATGCAAATTTTCTTGCGTAAACGTCCTCCCTCTCCTCTCTCTTTCTCCTCCTCCTCCTCCTCCTCCCTATGATGTTTAATCCGCTCGTCAAACCGTATTTTGCTTCGTATCTTAATCCGAACGTATCTCTGTTGATGAATATTTCGAAATATAAATTCGTAATCTTCTGTTTTCATAACGTTGACATCTTGCATGAATATCCGGTGTTAATTTATCTCCTATTGGACTTCTCTCTCTCTCTCTCTC
>NW_018026551.1:0-1312 GCF_002006095.1 Pseudomyrmex gracilis
GATTTGAAACAATCAACACCGGACGAATATCGTTTTCGAACGTGCATCTTTCCCAACGATCCGCGTCATTACGTGTACGTACCTCGCAGATCCCTCGCGTGAAAACAAGCGTATAAAAACCCGAAGCACACGAGGGAAGGGCATCATTCAAAGCTACGATGCCGACGAAGGAGCGGAAGAAGCAACAAAAGGCGCATATTAGAGCTAAGCGCTCTCTCGATGAAAAAAACATCTGTCTACTGAAAGCTCTGTGTCTTCTAAATAAAAATCAACGCGCTGCTTTTCTGCGAAACACTGATAACAAATTCATCGCGTGTATTCGCAAGTGTGTCCACAATACGCTCAGGGGTAACGTACCGCTCGAAAAAAGAGAAAAGAACCGCTTAATCCAATACAAAACGGCGCTGCGACGTATCGCGGAACGAAGAGGTACTTGGAGGTGCAAGAGAAACCTGCTGGTGCAACAAGGAGGCTTTTTACTGTACATCATCGGGCCCATACTCACAGCTATTATCTCGTATTATCAAGTAAACATTAAACGGGCTAAAAAAATGGTGCTGATTTCCACGGATAATCTCGAAAGAATGCAACAACGAATGGCGGCGGAGGAAAATACCACTGTTAATACCACACGCACTCCCGGAACCGTGCTCTCGCGTCTCGACGAGGAGATGAGACGTATTCTTGATTCCCCTGTTGATGAAGGTGAAAAATGGAAATTGTACAGCGAAGTACTTCGTCGATATCTGTATTTTATCCGAAAAGCAAGAAAGCGCAAAGAAGAAGATCTATCCGTGGCGGAAACAACTGCTGTGACTGGTGAAGAAAGGGAAGAGGAAGCGGAGGAGGACGAAGAAATGAGAGAACTATTTCACGACGCGGAAGAACCAATGGACGCTTTGCCTCAAACATCCCCTGTTTTACCAAAACATTATTCAACACCATTACGACACAATAATAATAATAATAATAGTCTGTCACATCCGTGGACTTAGATGTTTAAGTACTTATTGTATCGAGTTTTCTTTTCTTTTCTTTTTCAGTTTTACTTTGTTACAGTAGTCGGTAAGTTACCAGCCTTGAACATATACCATGGTCGGTAATTTACCATGGTCGGTAATACACCATGGTCGGTAGTATACCATGGTCGGTAATATACCATGGTCGGTAGTGTACCATGGTCGGTAATTTACCATTGTCGGTAATATACCATTGTCGGTAATATACCATGGTCGGTAATGTACCATGGTCGGTAACGTACCATGGTCGGTAATGTATCATGGTTGGTAATATACCGTTATTGCAGCGATAT
>NW_018026552.1:0-1370 GCF_002006095.1 Pseudomyrmex gracilis
TATTACACATTTTAGATGTTTACGCATTTTAACACACATGCGATCTGCATAAAATTATCATATTACACATTTATGTGTGTTTAAATAACACAGATAAGCGTGTAATCTTACAATTACACAGAAAAAATGTGTTAAAGTAACACACATGGATTTGCAGTGTAGCTATCAACTCCAGCGCGGAAATATCTTTTCCTTCTTCTCGTCAAATAATGTACTCAAATCTACCATCAATCGCGGCTTCTTTAAGACTCAAAACATCCTCTATTTTTAGAAGTTTAGTAGTAAAGCAACAAAACAATGTCGAATTTCTAAATAGAACGGTCGTGAAATTGTCAATAAAAGACGTAATCACTTGCGCGTAAAGTTTCCACTTTTGTAAACTTACTCGTTTTCAAAAAATTACTAGACACTCGTGTTACGTGTGAGATATTAATTTTGTGTATCTCACGCAGTCTAATCATATTAATTATCACAAATACATATGGAAACCTTTCTTTCTGAGAGAGAGAGAGAGAGAGAGAGAGAGAGAGAGAGAGAGAAAGTCATGTGTGTTTATAAAATACTCTATATGCCAAAACAAGATTTACAACACAAAGACGATTTTGTCATCACGATTTTGTCACTAGACTGTGTGGAGATCTCAAATTTACACAAAAAAATACACACACATACGAGCGACCACTACTACTTTCGCAAGCTAATTTAATTCAATTCGCCATTCTAATTTGATCAGCATACGCGCGTCGTAAACGAATTCTTCATAATTCATTCTTCATTAGTATTCATAACGTGCATGAACAAGCGTCACGTTGGATACGGATTTCACCTACAACGAATTATAATTACACAGAATATTTCAATGTTTCAAGCTCAGCAGTATCGCGAGAATTAGGGATGTAAGTCCGTGTCCGAGATGATCTCTCCCCGTTCCTCACCTTTCTCTGTTCATTGCGAGAACTGGGAGAGGAGAAAGAGAGAGAGAGAGAGAGAGAGAGAAACGTGAGGGCGTGTACACTGCAAATCCAAGTGTGTTAATTTAACACACTTGACGTGTGTTTTTATTGAAGTCATTTTTAATACGTTTCTTAGTGTTTAAAATTGGAACACGCTTAATACGTGTTGATTTAACTCACTAAATTAACACGTTTTAAATGTATAATTTGTTGTGTGTAATAAACGACATATTATCGTATAAAAGTTTGGAAGCTCTTCGTGAAAAACTTAGATAACTATGGTATAATAAAGTTTGTCATAGTGCAGTATTCTTTAAAAATATTAAAACATTATTATTTTGTTCTCCTAAGAAAACGTCGAGCTTCCAAACTTTTATCACCTGGTTCAGTATGTAATATTTTGACGTTCATGTTATA
>NW_018026553.1:0-1255 GCF_002006095.1 Pseudomyrmex gracilis
GTTCTTTACGCAAAAGGTCACTCCGCTTTTGCCCCCTCGATGGGGCGTAGCTGGTCTTTCAGATTCAGGGATCCCGAAGCTACTCACCGACAGGTCCTCTTTCCTCCAGCCAACTCTTCCAGGAGGATCCCGTCACTTTTAAGTGAGCAAATTAGTCTCGCCCCGCGTGGTTCTTTCAAGGAGAGAGAACGACTTCCGCCCAGCCGCACTCCGGTTTTAGAGTATTTCTACCCCCGGTGTACTAGCCGCCGTTTTTCCGACGGTCTTCGAACCGTGACCTTTGTGCCCGTAGCAGAAGTCGGGTTTCCCATCCTAAGCTCAGAAGTGCCTAACGAACGATTTGAATACTCCTGCCTTAAAACAGAGCCCCGTTGACTACCGGAGAGATACTCCGGTGTTACCAGCTGTTACCACGTGGAAGTAAGGATGGCTTATGAACACGGTGGTTCTTTGAGAGCTCACGGTGCCAACCTAATCTAACTCAATTTACTCTAACCTTGTCACCGGACCCCGAAACGGATACGTGCGCAAGCCAACTGGAGACGGAGACAGCAGCGGAGCTATTATTGGCCGCAACAGTAGAGCCAATGGGCGAAAAGCGAACACCGGTAGNACTATGTTGAACGCAAGTAGAAACAAGCGACGGAAACAACACATGAGGAATAGGCTAGACGGTACCTGCGTGTAGTTTTAAGATTAATTAGACAGGCAGAAGTAAGCCCGGGTGATTTTGAAATCACTGATAAATTTAATGGACACTTGTTTTTGTTATTTTGGCACAATTTTAATTTTTTTTAGTTTNTCTAGCGTGTTATTGTTTTATACTAATTATATTAGGCCAGTAAGAGCATTAGGGACAAGTGAATTGTTTCAGTTTAATTTTATGTTGACACTAGAAAAATTCCCTAACAAAGTAATTTTGAGTTCTTGTTATTTTCCGAAGGGCATACGGATATAGCCCTTGTAGAAATAGAAAAAAATAAAGTTTTGTAAAAACTTTTTCTTCAAACGTGTAGACCGACGTGAGTCGGTAAAGAAAAAACTTTAAAAGGTAAATAGAAAGAATAGAGAGCGCCCCTAGATTTAGGTGGGTTTGCAACACATACACGTAAACATACAGACATTACGCATAGACAATTTATTAGTAACACAAACAACCGCAGAACCGAATAAAATAACAGCCAATCAGATTAACGTTCTATCTAGGGAATTTTAGAACAGCTTCAAAGTAACTCAAACTTACCCGCGGACCAAC
>NW_018026554.1:0-1369 GCF_002006095.1 Pseudomyrmex gracilis
AATATCTACAACAGTAGTTTTATAAAATCTTTATAACTAAGTTTTGGTCATCGCCATCTTCTTTTTGTATGCATTCCGTGATAAAAATATTTTCTACATAAGTAACGTAAATAAGTATAAAGCAACCGTAATAAAATGATTTCTTACATATTTAATAAGAGTTGACAAAAACTTGATGCTACTTCAAAAGTTATGCAAACATGTGTCTCAATATTGTATCTTGCAATTGTATTATTGCAGAAATGCAGTCGTCATATAACCGGGGATGGTACACCAATTGAAAATCTTGTCTCATTTGTGTTTATAATTGTTACGTTATAAGAAACCGATTAAGTATACGTAGTTTCGCATGTCATACTGATATTGTGCTTTATATTTATATTTATATTTATAGTATACTAATTATATGTATAAAGCACAATATCATCATGACATGCAAGACTACGTATACTAAGTCGGTTTTGTATAGCGTGAAAATTATAAATACAAATGAAACAAGATTTTCAAGTGCTGTACCATCCCTGGTTATATGACGACTGCATTCCTGCAATAAATATAATTGCAGGATATAATATTGAGACACATGTTTATACAACTTTAGCAACTTTAGCATTAATTTGTTTTGTCAACTCTTATTAAATATATAGGAAATCATTTTATTACGGTTACTTTACACTTATTACGTTATGTAGGAAATATTCTTATCACGGAATGCATAAAAAAAGAAGATGGCGATAAGAAGAAATTAGTTAAGGTTTTTATCACTTCAATATATCGAATAAAATATGTATTAGTGATATATATTTTGTACACATTTTATTAGCATATGTAGTCAATATAATTCGTCGTATTTTATAATATATGTTACTTTATCTTCTCCCATAAAATGAGAAACAGTTTTTCGTCAGATGTCAGTTGTGCTATGGGATAAAGTCTTCCAGTAATTAGTCTGCCCATAATCATAATGGTTCTTTCCTTGAATATTTTTGTTTACACAAACTCGGGCATAATGACNAATATTGCACTTGTTGCAAAAACTGTTTTACATTAAGCGCAGACCATAAAATCAGCTATAAAAGTAGCAGCTTTACAAGTATTCTTATTTAGTTTGCGTACAATTAAATGTCCAGTATTAAGTTTATCTTGTGTGGTAATCGCAAAGATTCCAGTTATATTATCTAACAGAATCATTAGTCTTGTTATTTGTACGTGTATTACAGGTACTAGTTTTTCTCGTTTGACAGTTTGTACAAAGAAATATATTAAATGTAATACAGTCGAACTTTGATAACTCGAATTTCAAAGAAAAAGCTAAAATCATTGAGTTCTAGAAGTTTCGACGCATCAAAGTGTCTTTTTCCTTTCCGCG
>NW_018026555.1:0-1318 GCF_002006095.1 Pseudomyrmex gracilis
GCTGTATTCATTTTACTCTCTAAATCCATACTACTTTCTCCACTAACGTATATTAAGGTGTCATCAGCGAACATTTTTATACTGCATCTTTCTGGACAGACTTTGATTATATCATTTATATTTACTATAAATAACAAAGATCCCAATACTGATCCCTGTGGTACTACATATTCTGTTGTTAGCAATCTAAATCACTTACGATTAAATCGCACTTGCTGTTTCCTATTGCTTAGATACGATTTAAGCCACTCTAAAACCACTCCTCTAATTCCATATTGATACAATTTCCCTAATAATCTTTCTCTGTCTATTGTTTCAAACGCTCTTTTAAGGTCCATGAAAATTACTCCCACCATTTGCCCCTCACTTACTACTAGTTTCCATTTGTCAATGACAGTTTGAATCGCTGTTTTGCACGAATACTGTTTTCTGAACCCCGACTGATGCTCTGTAATAATAGCATTACTTTCTAGATACATTTCAAGTTGTTCTTTTACTATTAATTCTAACACTTTCTCAAATACTGGTAATATATTAATAGGTCTGTATTCACTCGCTTTTCTCGCTTTATCTATTTTTGGTATCGGTACTATCGTCGAAGTTTTCCATCCTTCCGGACAGCACGCAACACTCAAAGAACTATTTATTACATTTGCAAACTCTTCTTTTATTACGCAGAAAGCTGCTTTTAATACATCACTAGTTATGCCCTCATCCGTAACTTTCTTTTTGGTAAGCTCATAACAATTTTTTCTAACTTGTCAACTCTTATCATCTCGAAATTTTTTATACTTCCTTTGTTCTCGATAACATAAATAATTTTTTTATTTAAGAGAGAGTAAGAAACAGAAAGAGAAAGTGTAACAGTGCGAGAGAGAGTGAGAGAACGTGAGAGAGACCAAGAAAGAATGCAAAAAAGTGAGAGAGAGAGCGAGAAAAAGTGAGAGAGAGTGCGACAGAGAGTAAGAAAAAGTGAGGAAGAGTGCGAGAGAGACTGAGAGAGAGAGAAAAAGAGAAAGTGTAAAAGTGCAAAAAAGAGTGAGAGTGAGAGAAAATAAAAGAGTAGAAAAAAGAGTGAAGAAGAGTGTGAGATAGAGTGTTCTAGAGTGCGAAAGAGAGAGTGAGACAGAAAGAGAGTAAGAGTATGAANAAGAGAAAAAGTAAGAAAGAGAAAAAAACAGATTGTGATACAAAAGAGTAAAAGAGAGAATAAAAGATTGCAAAAGAGAATGTGAAAACGACGGCGCAAAAATTAAAAAAATAGTGAGTTTAATCTTTAATGTTTGTCTTCTATAAAATAAGACATAATAGAAAAAAA
>NW_018026556.1:0-1368 GCF_002006095.1 Pseudomyrmex gracilis
TTGTTCAAAGTTTTTTGGTGTCAGTGTAGTCGAAACAGAACGGTATAAAATGTCGGAAGATATATCAGCAAGAAATGTGAAGAAGTTCGACGGAACGAACTTCCAAGGTTGGAAGTTTCAGATGAGTGCACTGTTTGTAGCATTCGGCATCAAGGATGTAGTCGACGGAACGAGACAAGAGCCAAGAGACCTGGAAACAGCGGAAGGAAAGTCGTGGGTTCGCGATAATGCTAAAGCGATGTTCTTGATTTCTTCCTCGATAGAGCATACGCAGCTAGAGCCGCTGCTGGTGTGTTCTACGGCCAAGCTGATGTGGGATAATCTGCAACGGATACATGAGCAAAAATCCGCAACCAATAAGTTGCTGCTCATGCAGAGATTTCACGAATATAAAATGTCTCCGGGAGACACAGTAGTTCAACATATTGCGAAAGTGCAGAATATGGCCGCTCAGCTAAACGATGTTGGTGAGGCCGTAAACGAGGTCACGATAATGGCAAAAATATTAGCAAGTCTGTCCGTAAAATATAGCTCGTTACAAACGGCATGGGACAGTGTAACTCCAGAGCGACAGACTATTGAACACTTGCAAGAACGTTTGATCAAAGAAGAATTGCGAATAAACAGTGAGAATGGAAGTGAAAATGTTAGCGCTCTCAGTGCGTATAAGAAGCAAGGAACAGGCAAACGTGGCGAGTTTGATGGCAAAAATAGTAAACAGATGAAGAAAGAAGTTACGTGTTTCAAGTGTAAACTAAAAGGTCACTTTGCTCGCGAGTGTAAATCGACAAAGTATAGTCGTGCAAACAATAACAAGGACAAGGACACTTCCAAGTCGAGTGATTGTGCTTTCGTAGCTCACAAGAAGGACACAAACAGCTTTGAAGAATCAAATTTGCCGGCTCGCGAAATAAACCATTTACTCAAGTCACAACAAAGCGAAATCTGGTTTACCGACAGTGGTGCTTCGAGGCATATGACTTACCGACGAAATTGGTTTGATGACTTCCAAGTGATAAATGATGGTGGTACGATATCGCTGGGAGATGGCGATGAGTGTGAGATACGCGGGCAAGGAACCATACAAATAGAAAAATTCGTTGACGGTTTGTGGGAAAAGGCGCGTATTGAAAACGTGCTGTATGTACCGAACATTAAAAAAAATCTTTTCTCAGTTGGAGTATGTACATCAAAAGGTTTTTCCGTACAGTTTCAAAAACAACAAGTAAATGTTGTTAACCATGGTAAAGTGGTTGCAACCGGTGTGAAGCAGGACAATGAGCTGTACCGGATGTTTTTCCGGGTTATTTCGCCGAGTTCGGTGGGCGAAGCAAACGCTGCAAGTGCAAGTTTGAAACTCTGGCATGA
>NW_018026557.1:0-1316 GCF_002006095.1 Pseudomyrmex gracilis
ATGTACCGTCATAAGCATCATATCTATACACTAGAAGACAGATTTCGCGAGCTGCCGTGGCAGGCTGTTCCGTGCGGACTTGCTTACTCAGCTCCCAGCACTCTTGCACCCCATTGGCCGAGAACAACGAACACGATGATGCGGATCTTGTGCGAAGAAAAGAAGGGGTGGATGCGCATCAGAGGTGCAGGTGGTGTTCACCAGGAAGAAGCCTATGTCGACCTCAAAATAAAAATGGAAAACGATGGCGACATCATATATATACGCTCGCTGTTAAAAAGCCTGGGGTATACAAGAGACATTCCAGCCTTAAAAACGGAGGCACAACCGTGTCTCTTGAATGTGCTGGAAAAAGAGCAAAAATAAGAAAACGACAACTCTGTTGGCATTACGCGTAATTACAATTAAGTACATATATGTAGTTATTACACAGTAACGTAAGAATAGTCATGCTTAGTCGCATATAATTATTCATATATAGTCTTAAAATAAAAGTGTCATATAAAAATCTTTCCTCAAGCCAATGCTCGAGGTATTTGTCAATACGTCAATGTAACCGACACCGGTTTGCTCGTAAAAAAAAGGGAAGGAAAAAAGGGGGGAGCGAGAACACGGCCCGCTCTAAAGACTAGCCTTTGTCACAAAAAATAAGTATCACCAAAGAGACATGACGCCGGACTCGTTTCTTCGCTCCACTTCGTCAACTACCCTCACTCTTGAGTTTTCTCCACTCTCGATTCTCCTGGGTTTAACAACGTCAAGGAACTGCTCTGTCATACACAATTACGACAAAGTTCAAGGAGACGGACTAACCTTGCCAGCTAAATGGACGCCATCCCGTGTATTGACACCCAGTGCCTTTTGGCAATACCTAACGAGGTGGTAGTGTTGCGGGTGAAATCACCGTCTCGATTCTGGGTGAGCCTAATAAACAGCGCATTACATGAAGTGGACATGCTGATGGAATTACACCGTCGAATGAACCGTGAGAATCACCCCCACGCCAGGACACCGGGCTCGATGGTAACCGTCCAGGTGGGTGATATATTCGAGCGAGGAGTGGTAATTTCGCACGAAGACGAGTGGGTGAACGTATTCCTCGAAGACCGAGGAGTTGAAGTACGAAGTCATTGGACGAAGGCGTACGAGCTACCTGACACTTGCTGGACGCTCCCNTGGCAAGCGATCCCGTGTTCACTAGCAAACACGGCACCGATTGATTTAGTGACATCATGGAGCAGCCAGGACGTACAAATTACCACGCATCTGTGTGCAGATCAGCTCGGAACAATAGTCGCCCACATGCCGACGATAAC
>NW_018026558.1:0-1362 GCF_002006095.1 Pseudomyrmex gracilis
CTCTGCAAATATTGTAGCAGCAATTTCGCTTTGCTACGATAAGTTTTCGGAACCGATTCCAATATTTTATTAACACTTTTCTGCTTTTGTGAACGAAATTTCAACGAATCGCTGCTTTTGGACGCTGTGCTTTGTTCGAGCGTATCAATTGTATCATCAATGTCTTCAAGTTCGTCTTGCTTATCAGCAATATCGTCGGCAACATCTAAGGATGTATCATTGCGATGCTTTAAGCGCTGGCTTTTTATATAACAAACAAAATAAAGATAACGGCGTAGGACTTCTTTGTACAGCTTCCATTTTTCGCTCACTTCGATATGCAGGGGAGAATTGAGAATTTGGCTCATTTCGTTATCAAGGCGTGAGAGAATTGTTCCCGGAGTCCGTACCNAATTAATATTTTCCGTATCAGTTATTGCTGTATCGGAAATCTCCGTTGGCGATGTGTTAAGTGCGAAAACGTTTGGAATTTGAGCCCGCTGCAACTATTGCAGTTTTTCAAGATTTTCCTGTGAAATCAAAACCATCTTTTTCGCTCTTTCCATATTATATTATTTATTAACGGTTATTTACTAATAATTCGNGTTAGCAAGGCCCCAAGTATTGTTGTAATAAGCTGTGGCAAGAACCCNCCGCGTTGCACAAGTAATTTTCTCTTAGATTTCCAATTACCGCGATTTCCGGCAATGCGTCGTAGAATCGATTTATATTTGCCCAAGCGAACTTTCTCTTTTTTTTCGAGAGGTACGTTACCTTTTAGCGTGTTAAAAACACATTCTCGGATACAGCGAATGAATTTTTCGTCGGCAGCTCGTAAGAAAGATGCCTTCTGATTCTTTTTCAGATAACACAACGCTTTTAAAAGGCACACGTTTCTCTCGCCAATAGAGCGCTTTGCAATCTTTGCCGTTTTATTCCTCGTTTTTTCTAATGCCGCTACTTTATTATTATATCTCTCCATCATTACGACATTGCAACTGTTATCTCTTGACGTCGTGCTAGATGTTTTATATCATACCGCTGACCGATCTCCGGGGTACATAAACATAATGCATGTGATCACTAGGAAAAATACGTGTACAAAATCGATACTCTTCTGGTGTAGATTGTTTCAAATCTAGCAGTAGATAACCATGGGGCTTTGAAGTAGCGTCGTAATATGCTTCTTCTAAAAATTTTGGGTCATCGGGATAGACTTGGCGTGCTAAATGACGAATTTGGGCTCGATCGCGCGGATTTTTAAAGATTACAATATAATTTGTGTTAAGCGATATGTCCCGTTGTCCGCGACCCTGATGAAACAGATTTTGCGAAATAAGAATAACACTAAGATTTTTATGATGACTGCCTTTAGTAAATAGA
>NW_018026559.1:0-1368 GCF_002006095.1 Pseudomyrmex gracilis
CATAAATTTTCTTCGATGCGCATTCCAGTGTATATAGAGTTCAGTGCGCTCGACCATCTATGCCCATATTTGGACTTCGTGCGTCTCCCTTTCTCGGGCCTCGTGCCTCTCATTGCGAAGATACGCGACTAGCAATATAGGAGTATTACATATATGCTTGCAAGTAATTTTTTTTATACTGTCACGTGAGTGTACTGTAACACCGTTCGTTTATACACCCTGACATTTGCGCTGCCAGCATTGAAGTAATTTCGGAACGGCTACGGCAGTGGACTGTTATTACTTTGGCAGTACTGCAAGTAAAAAACGAACGCAGCCTTTACACAATGTTTTCCCCACTTCCAAAAAGTGTAGTGTATTAAAAGTGTAAGGTGTACACTTTACACTTTTCGTGTATGCAAGTAAAACAAACCTAATAGGTCTGTTTTTTTTGCATACACTTTAAGCCTCTTGCACAATGGACAGAATAGCGATAGCGATAGAAATAACAAAAGTTTTATATTTAGAGTTTTATATTAAAGAGTTTATATTTAAAAATAAAGGTAGGAACAGCGGAATCTAACATACAAAACTACACATGTATCAATGCAGATCAGAAAATCGGAATAAGCAATAGCGATAAAATTTCCGACGAGTTGGAATTCTGTGTTAAAAACTGTGTTATTTCTATCGCTATCGCTATTCCTTCCATTGTGCAAGAGGCTTTATACACTTTGGTATAAAGTGTACCCTTTAGGCCCGGTTTCACAATTGACGGTTAACTCGAATTAACGGAAGCCCAACTTGCTGAACTCGGCGTAACGCATCTTTTCTTCCTAAACATGTACTGTGATTGGTTAGCGAAAATTTGACANAGAAGATTGAACGCGTTAAACCGAGCTCAGCAAGTCGAACTTCGGTTAATTCGAGTTAACCGCGAATTGTGAAACCGGGTCTTAGTGTTTTTCTTGCCGGAAGTGACGTTGAGTTACATCATTACACGCTGTTCTTCTTGAAAGTGTAGTACACTTTAATGACGTAATTTACACGGTTTGTACACCTCCTTGAAAGGTGGTGTAAAGCTAGTGTAACGTTACAGCTTTAGTTTGTTTATGTTTTGAATGTCATTTTAGAACTCAGTTGGATGTGATGAGATATTCATCAAGTGAAGTAATAGGTTATTGTATCAAATTTTACATATATGTAAAATTTGATACAATATATATATATATGTAAAATTTGATACAATAACATATATCTTATTATATGTTAAAATATGTTAAATTCATTACAATACCATTCTTTTTTTCAATATGATATAAATTATAAATTCTTTAAATATAGTATTAATTTATATGTTAAATTATTAAAAATTATTTTGTTTGTGTA
>NW_018026560.1:0-1368 GCF_002006095.1 Pseudomyrmex gracilis
CCTTCACAAATTTACGATAATAAGAACAAAATCCCAGAAAACTGCAAACTTGTTTCTTATTTCGCGGAACAAGCCACTTCGCCACAGCTGCAATTTTTTTTGGATCCGTCGAAATTCCCTCGGCCGAAATTACATGACCAAGATATTCCACCTGCTTTCTAAACAAATTACATTTTTTAGGATTAAGCTTCAAACCAGCCGCCCTAAACCTCAGACAAACTTCCCTTAGATTAGCTACTTCCTCTTCAAAAAACTTACCAAAAACAACTACGTCATCCACATAAACCAAACAAATCTTGGTTAACAACTGCTGAAGAACTCGCTCCATGGAACGCTCAAAAATGGCTGGAGCGTTGCACAAACCAAAATGCATCACCGTGAACTGCCACAACCCATTGCCCATTGAAAAAGCAGTCTTTTCCCTATTTTCTAGTCGACTTTTTAATTGCCAATATCCACTTTTCATATCTAAAGTGGAGAATCATTCATTCTCGGATAACTGATCTAGGAGATCGTCAACTCTAAGAAAGGGATAAGAATCCTTAATCGTGACCGTATTAAGTTTACGATAATCCACACAGAACCTTAAAGAACCGTCCTTCTTCTTTACAATAACCGCCGGAGAGACCCACGGGCTAAAAGACTCCTCAAGTACCCCTTGATCCTTCATTTCTTGAAGAATCTTTTCCACTTCCGCATTCCTATCGGAATCCATCTTGGAGCCTGTTTAATCAGGCGTGGATCCTGAAGATTTATCTCATGTTGAAGAACATCACAGTTTCCAGCTACGATTTGATCAGAAAAGACATCCTAAAACTCAGCCACAAATTTAGCAAGAATAACCTTCTGTATCTTATCCAAATCAATCAAATTTTGTTCATAAAACTTTTTTAAATTAGCCGGAACACTTCCGGAAACGTCACACACCCGACAGCAAGACGCTTCCGATCCACCCGAGGGAGCAACGCGGAGTGACTCCATCGTCCTACTCAGACCTGCCTTCTTGCAGAAGTCTATCCCCAGGATGCAATCGTCTGATATATCCGCCACATAGAAAGCCATACTCAAAGAATGTCCTCCCACAATCACCCGAGCCACACATTCAAATTCAACCGGAACTTCCTCACCGGTAGGATACCTCAATCTCGGCCTCCCCGACAACTTTCGACATTGCGCTTTCTTCACTAAATAAAAATTCACAATAGACACATTAGAGCCCGTGTCAAACTTAAAATAACACGATTTACCGATTTTTTACACGATTTTAAAAAACCGGAAAAAACAAATAAATTATTTTTCTTATTATCAATTCGTGTAACAGAAAATACCCTTCCCGGGGTGTCCTTCCCCATAGCCGAACCCACCCCT
>NW_018026561.1:0-1367 GCF_002006095.1 Pseudomyrmex gracilis
TACTTACCTTGTGAAGCTTGAGCTAAAAGTGCCGACCCGAAAACTGGAATACCAGGTGGACCTGGTATAAGATCGATAAGTCGCCCATTTCTTGTACGGTGTAAATAAAAATCATACATTATTGTAAAANCAATCAACAATAATATTATTGTTATGATCATGTTTTGTAGTATAAAAAAAGTTTTGTTTTGATTTGAGTAAATTTTAAGTATATTTCAACGTTTTTGAACGTTTCGAAGTATGGTAACTTTTCTTTCTTTTTAATCTGCTTGATCGTTGTTTTAAAAATGATGAGTTTAATATAAAACACTGTCAGTTGCGCATGACCTTTTTGACGCACATTACAAGTTACAACAAATGTTTATACACTCGAACGTCGGTTTTAGAACAAAACGTAAAATTATTATATTATCTGACTGAATTTTTTCACAGAGAAGTTAGATAGATACTGCAAATATATGCCTTCTTTTCTCTTTCTCAAGTAGACGATAAAAAGAAACTTTGACCGGAGATAAGATATGTACTCCCAGTGGCGTAAAAAGTAAGAAAGTAAGTAGTAGAAAATAGAAAGTAAGTAGTAAGAAACGATAGCGCTCGGGGCGGTCTTTCTCTTTTGTGCCTTCTTTATTAGATTAGTCTGATTTTGATCACTCAAAATAACTAACAAACTGTTCTCTTAGTTTAGTACTCAACATCTTTTTATTTTACACTTTTACTTTTTTTATAATCAATTTTATAGTCAATTCACATAAAAAAGTAAACAATAAAGTTTAAATTTAAAAAAANTGTTTAATAAACTTTAAACTTTAATAAACTTAAAACTTTTAATCAACTAAATTTTAATTTTGCAGAGTAAAGCAGTTGCGATTCCGCGTGGGTAGACATGGTAGGAGAGTGACTTATGTGTGCGTGAAAGTACGTGTGAAGTGGAAAGCGGATCTATAGCGAAAGACTAAACGGATCTATAGCGAGAGTCTACTGTATATAAGTGAGAGCACCTGTGCACTTTTATGGACAGAATTCAGACAGAATTCGCGCTGTTTTAATACTTTTTGTTGAAAAATCCAAGAAAAACTAAAGATCTGCGGGTTAATAAACGCAGAAAAAAAAGAAATGATATCTCGATCGTAAAACATTTGGCTATATGTTCGCACAGTTGTCTGTGTTGGAGACTGAGAAAACGAGTGAACGACTCGTCTGTTTTTGCGTTACTCGATTGTTTCGAAATAGGAAAGAGCGCATTAAGATGCTGAACCGACAACAAAAATTCAACTCAATTGTCACTCAAACGCTACGCTGTCTAGTAAATTTTTTAAATTAAATAACGCTCAAGCTTCAAGCAATAAAAATGCGTTTACATATTGCTC
>NW_018026562.1:0-1367 GCF_002006095.1 Pseudomyrmex gracilis
ACGCGTTTGAATGAGATCGATTGCGCTCGCGCGATCTACGAATTCGCGCGGCCGCAATTGAACATGCCGGGACTGCTGTGGAGATCGTACATTGACCTTGAAATCGCTCAGGGCACGACAAAAACGCTCGTCAGCTGTTCGAGCGTTTAATTAAACGCACGTTGCACGTCAAGGTCTGGATCGTTTACGCCAAGTTCGAATTGCTGAACCCGCAGCTGGAAAACAATCCCGACAACGTCGCTTTGGCCAGGTGTATATTTGAGCGCGAAAACAATGCGTCGTAAAACAGCGGCGACATCGAGAGTCGCGTGTTGTGCTGGAGACTTGGAAGGACTTCGAGAGTGACAAAGGCACGAAAACTTTTGCCAAGATTATGTAGAAGACGCGCAGAGTAAANAAGAAGCAAAGCATTGTTGAAAAGAACGAGAACAACGTCAAATAAGAAAAACTAGGATATGTAATGAAAACACCATGAAGTTGCACATCGTAAACGTTGTTCTCTTGCCTGCAACTGCAAAAAAGGTACAATAAATCAACACTGCGTTACATCTAATATATTTCTTTTGGTGCCGTCAATGCATCATTGTTTTGTTTAGTGACATTAAGCAAACGATAGATCATGTTCGCAATAGCGGAATTGACACTGGCGTAAGCTCCATTTAAGGTAAATGTACCAATAACTAACTATGTACCAATATCTGACTACTGATAGAAATAGTAATTATTATTAAGCTATAAATGCAAAGTAAGCACAATATCTTAATTATTTTACATTATTTGGACATTCAAGTTTATGCCTTAAAAATTATGTCAATGAATATTTTGTTTACGACATTAAAAAAGACGTTTGAATTCTCGCAGTTCAATGTAGATATTGTCTCCAACGAAAAGTTTCAGATTTTTACAATTTTGGTAAGAGAAGCATAATACTTGTTAAGAGGATAATTATTATAATAGTGAGTTTTTTTTAATGAACAAATAAGTTTTAGAATCTTAAGAATATTTAAAATAAGTAAGAAACATAATATTGTGCATTTAAATTATATTTTATAGAAAAATTTATGTAGTTATATATAGGTGCAATATATTTGCTTCTGTCTAATAGCTAACCAAACCTCCAGTTATAGGGCAAGTCCCTATTAAGTGTGCCATATGATTTGTCTCAGTGAGTAACTAAGATTTATTGCAAAGGTAAACTTATTATTTTTGCATTTTTTGTGGTGAAAATAATAATTATAAGAAAATTATAAACAATTATTGTTTGAATATTTTATAAAGTATGTACATTTATTCAGTTTTATGCACTTCTTTATCATATTAGAACGTATAACCTCAAAATTTATTTTACATTTTAATTTATTTATTGC
>NW_018026563.1:0-1354 GCF_002006095.1 Pseudomyrmex gracilis
TCAATCGGTTCAAGTAGGTACTAATACACGTCAAGCTGGTTCGTTAAAAACAACAGCATCCCACGCTGCTATAACAAGCGTAAAATGTATCCATTGTAATGATAACCATCCAATTTATAAGTGTAAGCAATTTCAAAGGTTATCCGTAAATGAGCGAGCTAATCAAATTAAATCCAAAGGTCTGTGTTCAAATTGTTTCAAGGGGAAACATTTTGCCAAAGATTGTTTAAACAAGGTTTGTAAAATATGTAAGAAAAAGCATAATACGTTGTTACACGATGATCGCAATACCTCGGACAATCATAAGCGAGAAATGGGAAAGCAAATGTCAAATCAAAGATCCGAAGCAAAAAATAACGAGTATGTCGTATGTAATCACGGTCAGACGAACAAATTAACGAAAACAAGTCAGGTATTATTATCAACAGCATTGGTTAAAGTAAAAGGCAGTGATGGACAAACTATCATCGGTAGGGCACTATTAGACAATGGATTCCAGTCTAATTTTATCACAGAAGAATTCGCTAAAAAATTAAATCTAAAGTTTACAAATAATCAAATAGAAGTTACAGGAATTAGTCAACATGTAACTCACGCTATGAACTCGGTTAACTTAAGCATGACTTCACGCTTCGATACATTTGAAATGGATATACTATGCATAGTATTACCTAAAATTACGCAAAGCGTGCCGGCTTTCTATTACGAAATAAAGACATAATCTAACCTAAAGTTTCCTGCAGTCTACATCATTAAGAGGCTCAGTATTCTTCAATTAAAACAATATGTCAGAAGATTATGCACGATGTGTTGGTATATTAGAAGGACAAAGGAAAGCATATGTTAAAATTAATACTATGTTTTCTGCAGAAGGAAAAAGTCTTGTTGATTTTCCGCAAATGGAACAATTATCAAAAGATAACAAGAATGAAATTGAATATACACTTAACATAAATAAAGTTGAAGAAATTGGTATGAGACAATATAAACAATTAAATGAAAAACAAAAAGAAATTGTTGATAATGTGTTTTAAATAAGTTAGATAATAATGATTATAAAAATTGTTGTTATTATATAGACGGTCCAGGTGGATCAAGTAAAACGTTTATGTACACAACTATTTGTTATTTAACTAAATTAAGGAATAAACGTGTATGTTGTATGGCTTTTACAGGTATTGCAGCGACATTGTTACCTTGTGGAATGACGGTACATAAAACATTCGGATTACCAGTTCCATTATTTTCAGATTCATCATCTACAATTAAACTTCAATCAAAAGAAGCTAAATATTTAAAAGAAATTGATATTTTTATATGGGATGAGGCACCAATGGCTCCACGATATGCTCTA
>NW_018026564.1:0-1364 GCF_002006095.1 Pseudomyrmex gracilis
ATGTTTCTTCTCTTCCAAGTGCTGCAGCGAGAAGACGCTCGATATCTCCCCCGATGTCGAGTATCACTTCACCNGCGGCCCGTCGAAACTCGATACAATCAGCCACGATTTTTATTAAATTACGATCACCTTTAAAGCGATTCGTCGCATACATTGCGGNTAATAATGCGGTGTTGCATTGCTCCCACGCGAATTCTAAAAAACGATTGCACACAATCGAACCATCGCGCACCGATTCTATACCGATAAAGTATCGTCGATATTCCACCCTCGAATCTATAAGCGAAGCCCACAATCCGCACTCGTACACNAGTTTTGCAATTTGCAACATGATGTCTATTTTCCCCGATATTAACACTAGTAAGACAATTTTTGTATGAACGTGGGCCGATGACACGGGCCCTTATAATCAAAATCCACCACCACTTTTCTGGACACACCAAATCCGCAAGGCGTTTCCTACTTAAGTTTCCATACAAATCGGATAACAGGATTTCGCGGTAAGATAGAAAATCTTACCAATAAAAATAACACCCACTTTTGCAATCTTCCTACTTGTCGTGCGATAGGAAAATGCTACGGCCGGCTGTACAACGCCCTNTTAAAAATTTACACCAACCACTAACAAGCAGCAGTTCAAAAAGGAACACTGTTTTTTCAAGTCTTCGCGTCTATCCCTAATGTAATAAACAAAAAAATACGGNCGCCAAAAAAGACGCAAAAACTCTTACGCTTTTTATAAAGTCATAAAGCGTCTAAAGCCATAGCACATAATTCTTTTCTTATACGGCACGACGTGTAATCGTCGACAAGGTCAGTACATCTGTAACGTACTAACAACATTTTTTACAAAATATATAAAACTAGAAGTTTTTATAATGNCCTCACTAAATATGTCAGCAGAATGCGAATAGTAATAAAATCTACGTGACATTTGTAAAACGAAGGAGTTTGAGCTATTTGAGGCAATATAAAATCGAGAAAGTAGAGTCTANCCTATATAATTTTACTCTAATTTTTTTCGGCAAGACGTCGTAAGGCCTACACTTTTTTTCTTATATACGAACGCGCTTCGTAAACACCGGCAAGGCCGTCAAAGCAGTAACGTGATAAATTTTTTTTACAAAATACAATATATTACTATCACTAAATATGTCTGCGAAATGTGAATAGTAATAAAATCTACAAAACATCTGTAAAACGTATGAGTTTGAACTATTTGTAACAATATAAGTCCAAGGAAGTAGAGTTTTTAATTTTTATGGAGCCGTGTTGAATTTCAAAAATATAATAAAAACTATCAAAATAACATAATAGCGATGCGAAAACCTCCCGATCTTGTAATTCCATAAAAAATATTTATA
>NW_018026565.1:0-1363 GCF_002006095.1 Pseudomyrmex gracilis
TTATAAAATACAAAATAAAACAACAAAAAAGAATAAGATTGCAAAATCATAAAATGCGACTATAATCTTANTAGCATATATATGTATAAAGAAAATCTTAGTCACATGTTTATCTGTAAATGTAATTAAATTAACAAAATGTTTTCGCTACTTTGATTTCTTACTCTTCAATAGTGTTGATAAAGTTTCTTTTTTCATATAAAGTTTTTTTTATTTTACATCAGCGATATAATTTCGACATTTCTTTTTAAGTATCTAAAAATATTGTAGAGTTATTACTGTGTATTATACATTAATATATATATGTACATGTGTGTATTTATTTATTTCTAATATCTTTAAATATATATTACAAAGTATTATCATGATAGCATTGATTGCGTTTGTTCTTCTTAATGCAAGTATTGCAGAATCATCGTGAAAGTATTGCACAAAAATGACATCATAAATGACGACAATTTCGCCCATTTNGTTCTGTAACTTTTTTTNCCTTTTTCTCTCTCTTTTGCTTGCTTTTTTAGTTCTTTTTTTGCTTTACTTGTTGGAACATTNAAATCTTTCCCATATTATTGTCTTTTCAATTCTTTTTTTTTTCTCATCCAATGTTTCAATTCTACCGTTTCTTTATTCCATCATTTATGTATGCTTCTATTATTTTCTACCAGTTTTCTTTCACTTATATTTTTTGGCAAAATTTTTTGTATTTTCTACTATTTTTTGTCATCTATTCACGTCTTCATTAATACCATTATGTTCTAATTCTTNAATTGTACCAGGAACTTTTTTTTCCTTTCGTTTTTCTACCTTTTTTCCTTCTTTTCTCACTCCTTACTTGTTTTATTTCTATTTCCTTCTTTTTCTCACTTTTCTCTTCTTCCCTTCTTTTATCTTTTTTTTTTCCTTCTTTTTCGGTTGTCTTACTCACTTTTCCTTTCTTATCTCATCTTCAACATTTTCCTTCTCAATTTTTATTGTGTTTCCTTCTATGTATTTTTTTTTCTTTTTTCTTTGTGTTACCGCAATTTCCGCAAACATTCCTCTTATTTCTTTCTTGTTTTATGTCATATCATACAATCCAAATCTTCCTTTCTTTTAAATTGTTAGGTTTTTCCCAAAGTATTTTCTTATTCTGCTTTTTTGTCCACTCTAACCTATATCATTTTGCTTGTATCCTCCTTTTCAACATTCAGTTTAATTATATTTATTATCTTACCTTTAGCCCTTATTTCTGTCAACAGTGGTAATTATTTAAAAATCGGACTTTCTCACCGATTTAATTGAGCTTGAAATATATTGTTAAGGACGTTATTCTAAACAACTTTTCCATATACATGTTACCGCCGGTCGGCTTTAGTTTTTGAGT
>NW_018026566.1:0-1316 GCF_002006095.1 Pseudomyrmex gracilis
ATAAAAATGAATTCAAAATTGCCGTTTAAGACGCGAGTATATCCGATACCGGATATTCACCGCGAGGCAGTCACCCAACATATCAATGACTTGGAAGAAAAGGGGATAGTAAAACGAGCCCCCACACAGTACGTAAGTCCACTAGTAACAGTAGTGAAGAAAAGTGGCGAGATCAGACTTTGCTTAGATGCAAGAGAGTTAAACAAGAGAATGGCGGGTGATCACGCACAGCCACCCACAATTGAGGAAGTCTTCAGAAGAATCGGTAATAGAAAATATTTCACGACTTTGGACGTATCAAAGGCCTTTTGGCAGATTCCGTTAGCGGAGGAAAGCCAAAAGTACACAGGCTTTTTGTTTAATAACCAAACGTATGTGTTTTGCCGATTGCCTTTTGGGCTGAAAACAAGTGGAGCGTCATTCACTAGAGCCATGAACTTAGCTATCAACGAGCAAGACTTGGATTATTTAACAGTTTATCTTGACGATATACTAATAGCCTCAACAACAAAAGAGGAACATTTGGAGCATCTCGAACATGTTTTAGAAAAACTTAGAGATGCGGGATTTAAACTAAACATGGATAAGTGTCAATGGGCAAAAAGAGAAATCACTTTCTTAGGACATACTTATTCCGAAATAAAAGCCTCCATAAATGAAGAAACGCGAAATGCTGTGAAAAATTTCGCCAAACCACGAAACAAGAAACAGCTACAATCGTTTCTGGGGACTGTAAANTGGGATAGGCGTTTCATCAAAAATCTAGCCCGGATGACCGAACCATTGAACGCATTATTGCGTAAGAACTCAAAGTTTACATGGACAGACAAGGAGCAATCAGCTTTCAATAGTATCAAACAAGCGTTTGAGGAAGCTGAGGATTTATTCCTGCTTAGGAAAGGTCACAAGTTCGGCATATTCATCGATGCGTGCACATCTGGACTTGGCGCCAGGCTGTATCAGTATACCGATGATGAACCAGACCACAAATACACACTGGCATACGCTAGCCGTTGCTTAAAAGGCACGGAAAAAAATTACACAATAACAGAGTTGGAGTGCTTAGCACTGGTCTGGGCTCTACACAAATGGCATTCTATTTTAATGGGCCATAAAGTTAGAGTACACACGGATCACCGTGCGTTAAAATTTCTGGGCACGTGCACAGAAAGCAGCTCCCGGATAGCTCGATGGTTCAGCTTCNTGCAAGAATTTGACCTAGAAGTTATTCACATAGCCGGCAAAGANAATCATATCGCTGACGCGCTTTCACGAAATTACTCTGAGTCTTCGACCAAGCGACGTGAGGATAGAAC
>NW_018026567.1:0-1361 GCF_002006095.1 Pseudomyrmex gracilis
ACGTCGTCATTACGTTAATATCACGTCATAAACTAACGTCGAACTGGTCAAAAACTGACTTTATATTAACGTCATTATAACGTCAGCTGGTTGCCTGGGGATGGTCTAGGCAAGCAAAATTTTTTAAAATTACTATTTCGATAATTTATTACAAAAATTCCAAAAGAAAGACTTTTCAGTTTACTGCGCTCTACNAGCATTCTGCGCTGTGTGTGTACACATATTTGTATTGTTACAAAAAAATTGTATTTGCATGTATATAAATNAGTAAGCATGCAGGCACACATATAAATATGTATATATCCATATATAATATTTTTATAATCACTTGTTTATTTAAAAAAAAGTTATTTAATATCAAACCTCAAGTNAATCTTGATTCAAACGGCCCGTTAAGAGGGTACTGGATACCGAGTATAGACACCTGTAAACCGACATTTCTAGAACTCCTGTGGTGTCGTATTTAATGCATAAAATCTAAACTGCTTTTCCAGAAATAAATAAAATGTGCCAAAATTTATCGCTAGCTATTTGTGGTTGTCGGAAATAAACATAAATTTTTACTACTAAAGTTTTCTTCTATAACCTTATTATATATTCACGTGGCATAAGTATTTGTAAACTTTTATACGTATTTAAACTTAGCTAGCGATAAAAGTACGACAAAAAAGAATACAATAAGACATTCCGATTATGATTAGAATGTGTAGTTGACGAGAAAAAGAGATTCTCGTGATGGCAGTATAGGTTATCATATGCTATTTATGTGAATGAAAAAAAGCGTTATACACCCATTTTCAAGAGCACTATGTAGTTTTTTAAATTTATTTGCTTCTGTAGAAACATTTTTCATGTGATGCAGTACACAAAATTGGAAATTAGAGAAATTTAGGCTTCTAAAATGTCGATTTACAGGTCTCTATAGTCGGTATCTAGTACCCTCTTAAAACAGAAGAAAAACCAACATTTGTCGTTAAATATTTTATTAAATCTAATGTCGATTTTATTGTCACACGAAGACCATCAGCAGTTTGTGGCGTTAAAAAATTGTTTTTCATAATAGCACCATTATATACATATTGCTCCCAAGTATCTAATTTGTTAAGAGAGTCCTCTAAAATCTATTAAAAAATTAAATTTTTAGCAATATTAGCTTTTATAAAATGAAGAGAATACAAAAACTATAATATAAACAATATAAATAAAAAAACCATAACTAATAACCATAATAAATTAAGTAAAAAAAATATAATGTGTACCTTGTAGTCTGTATTTCCAATTTTCAAACCAGATGTATTTCGATTTAATGCATCGAATAAGTTATTGATCCACTCGCAAAAGTTTGCAGTACTATCGCAGTC
>NW_018026568.1:0-1361 GCF_002006095.1 Pseudomyrmex gracilis
ATTTCTAGATAACACTGAAGAAGACTTAAAATAAAGTCAAAACGTTTGTTAATGTTTTTTCAAATCACATGACAGTTATGAATTTTTTAATTGCCTAAAATCCTGCAACTTGTTCGGCAACGCTTCTTTATTTAACATATTTATTAAAATTATATGTTAGGTAGCAAATATTTATTTATTGATACACAAATGACGGCAATTTATATTTTCATTACTTTTCTTCAATCAATATAAAGTCATCTGAAACCATAAAATAACGACAATATAAAGTACAAAAATTGTACCAATTAATATACTACGAGAATACATAACTGTTATTTGGCCTTTGTAAAGCATCAGAGAAAAAGAACATGTACAATTATAATAATCAAAAAAGTCACATAAAATTCAGAAAATAAAACTATAAACATAAACGTTATCTTGTTGTGTACTTCGTGCACAGTTACACAAAGAGAGAAAAGAACTTTGAATGTTAAAGTTATTTTCTCTCACTGGAAGTTAGTAAACANATTCTCGTGTATGTGCGTCACGTTTACAAAATATAACTAAAATATATTACACTGAAACTCAACTTCCCTCCATAAAATATAAATTTTTCAAACATTTAAAACTTTTGTACTATTCTAGAGAGCATGATATACCTGGTGCGCAAAAACTGATATTTTTTTTTATTTTATAAAACTGCGTGTAAACCTATTTAACTTTAATTGATATTAATATTAGTAATATTACACTATAAATTAATATTATTAGTATTAATTGTAATATATAAAAGTAACTTTAAAAGAAAATAATTATACAATTTAGTTAGTATAATATATATATACGAATTTATGTACATGTAATATTCGATTTCTTATCCAAAGAAATGTTAGAAGTACCGAACAAGCCAAACGATACTATGTCTTTGCTAAAAGCAAGACAAGTATTCGCGCAATGCATGAATCACAAAACTGACAAAAATACAAGTAGTAAAACAGTCAAAATGACCAACTCTAGCACTGTGAAAGCAAATGATATCGCACGTGTCGAGATGGACAAAGAAAGTAGACAAAGTGATGGAGACGATACGAAGTGGAAAAAATGCGTGGACAATGTTAGAATGTATACTGCTATTTCGCATGAATATATCAAGAAATACGCATCGCATCTAGAGAATTCAGAATACCTAGAGGACGTAAGTTTACTGCGCAATTAAAAAAACTTATTGTATATGACAATTTCAAAAAAAGGTAAAAAAAGGCGCCAAGTACATGCGCAACTCGTATCTCTAAAGAAAAAGTATTAGTATAAAAATNTTTCTCTACAAAATCTATTCTACAAAAGAAATGATATCACTAAGTAGCGCCAAGTAAAATCTT
>NW_018026569.1:0-1342 GCF_002006095.1 Pseudomyrmex gracilis
TTTTTTCAAAAATGCGTAATTTTGGTCAAACACGACGAGTTTACGTTGGAAAACCATTTTCCCGGTCTTATTTCGTCAAAATCACAAAACTCATAATTTTTGTCAAAGTTAGGTATGTTAGACCTAACCCGAACACTGTTTTCAAAAATACGCAATTTTGATCAAACACGACGGGTTTACGTTAGAAAACCACCTTTCCGATCCCATTTCGTCAAAATCACAAAGTTCACAACTTTTTTCAAAAATGCGTAATTTTGATCAAACACGACGGGTTCATGTTAGAAAACCATTTTCCCGTTCTTATTTTGTCAGAAACACAAAATTTACAATTTTTGTCAAAGTTAGGTCTTTTGACCTAACCGAACACTTTTTCCAAAAAATACGCAATTTTGATCAAACACGATGAGTTCATGTTAGAGAATCATCTTTCCGATCTTACTCTGTCAAAATTGTAAAGTTTGTAAATTTTGCCAAAGTTAGGCCTAACCGGGGCAATTTTTTAACAAAGTGTAACTTTGACTAAACACGACGAGTTTACATTAGAAAATCGTATTTCCAGTCTTACTTTGTCAAAATCGCGAAGTTAGTAACTTTACTACAACCCGAGATTAGGACCTAATTTTCGAACTTTTGCTTAAACTAGTCACACCATCCGACCTACCGTACACCGAAGTGGTTTCGCCGACAATTATTATTTTTATTATTTTTCATCTCAGGCTAAATCGTTTCCTAGCACTACAGTGCATCAGTTGATTTGCCCGGCCGTGGTGAATATTACATTCACACTTCCTTAGCGCATCATTTATCCTCCCATACTCCCTCTTACGTGGAGCTCATGTCTTGTCTCGGTTAAAACTTGTCAATTCCGTGTTTATTAACAATTGTCTTATTCGGGTTAACAGAACTAACTATTTCAACTTTGAGTAGAAATCCACCAATCGTTTCCTTGATGTTAGTCTAGCTTTTTAGTTATTCTTAACCGACAACTCCGGTTGACCATGAGTTTTTACTCATTTTTTTCTTTTTGTTTCAGGTGATCATCGCTGGACTCTCAGGCTGACCCGCTTCCGTCTGGACTCCGTGGCAAACTCAACACCCGTAAGTACAATTCTAGACTTTTTGTTTAATAATCAAACCACTACAGAAACCGATTTCGGGGTTTCACTCCTTATTGAAATAGTTAGTTGTACAAGCTAGGTCAACTCAACGAAATGTCAGTTTGGCGAGTAATCCCTAATCTCCGGGGATCACTCTAAAATAAAATAAACTTACGCAAAACAATAAACAAACGAGATATATCAAGTACTGATTAACTGAAGTGGGCATTATGCACCCTAAACGC
>NW_018026570.1:0-1310 GCF_002006095.1 Pseudomyrmex gracilis
TGTGAGACCTCCATCTTTTTAACAATTCTTTTAAAGAACACAATATAGAATTTACCGGATTTCTTTTAATTGTTGCATATGTGTTGGTGTCAGATAGTATTATCTCCATGTCTTGGATGTAAGTATTTTTGTCCATCGCAACTACTGTATTACCCTTGTCAGCTCTAGTAAAAATGATAGAAGGATGACGCACAATGAAAGAATTGGTGATTTTTAAAGCGTTATTAATATCGTCATAGCATTCTGTTTTTTTAAACACCGAACAACTCATTTTTTTTAAGATGGCAACAAACCTACTGCGACTTTCTATTTTTTTGTTGTTAACTAGATGTTTAATGTTACATTCAAAATTTTTTATTAATTCGAAAATTAATTTTGAATTATTTATAGATGGAAGGCTAAAATTCTCACCATATTGCAACAAGCCTATGACCTCATTAGGAATGTGAGTATCGGTGAGATTAATAAACCAATTTTTCCGATGTTCTAAAAAAGAGTTAGGTTTAGAGTTTGAATTGAGATTTATGTTAATAGTGTGTGTAACCGAATCTTGAGGAGAAACAGAGAAGGAAAATTCGGAAGAAGGATGTGTGAAAAATTGGTTCGAATTAGATGCTGTAGATGGTTTTTTACGAGTGGTCGCAAAGTAAGTTAATGTTCTAGTTTTTTCCCTATCATTTTTTTGTTGTTTCAGCCACTCAAACTTGTTCATCATCCTTCCTTCTTCGCGATAATGAAAATTATCTAGTTTACATAATTGAGTGTCAAAAAAAACTTTGGAAAGATCCTTTACCCTTCCTTTCGCGCCCTTCTGTAGTTTACAGGATCAATTGTTGTGATTGTGAGTCTTCCTACGTAGGTCAGACTAGTAGAATGTTGCAGTCCAGAATAAAAGAACATAAGAGTCATATTAATCGAAACTCCTCTCAAAGCTCTGTGATAACTGACCACAGGATTAATTTCTCTCACGACTTTGATTGGAACAGAGTTAAGATACTGGACACAGAAACATCTTATCATAAAAGGCTTATCTCTGAAACATTGCATATTAACCTTTAGAGGACGGGAAAATTTTGGTTCAAATCGACCTTTTAATTTACCCNAAATGTATGTATAATTTTATCGGATTAGTCGGTACAAGTTCCCAACCTGGTAGGTGGTCGATATTTCGACCACCCCCGTCCCTAACAGAAAAGCCAATATAAAATTTTTTTTTTGTTTTATTTTAGCGTTTTACTTGATATACCTATGTTTTTTGATATGCTGAGTATGAAAATAATAGTAAAAAAAATCCTGAAGGTGTCCTTGAC
>NW_018026571.1:0-1311 GCF_002006095.1 Pseudomyrmex gracilis
CCCGGTTTTCTTCCAGGAACAACTTGCATCTATAATGAAAGAAATTCATTAGTATAAAACATATGATAAAAAACATATGATAAAGATAAGTACAAAACATATGATAATACTTTTGTATTACTGAAAATATACAACTATTCAGTTTCCAATANCCATTCTACATGTATCTACAAATTCATGTGTTTAACAGTTTCTTATAACATAGTTGTCTCACTAAAATTAGAAGTGAACAAAGTTTACAGATAATAGTGGAATATATAAAAAGTACAATACACTACAATTTAGAGTAGCATATCATCTCAACACACGCAAATACATATCCTCACTGTTGTGTAATACCTAATAAAATGATTGTTTCAAAATTATAAATATTTGCTTTGTATAATTTAGTGTACAGAAATATACGAGTATGAATTTTTAATAAAGACATAAATTGGGAATATAAAAGAAAGCAAGAAATATTGGTTAAAAGAGAAAAAGAAAAGGTGTATCTTCTGCGAGAGAGAACAAGATGATATTAAACATTATGTGGAAGATTGCGAGATAGTCAAAGAATGGTTCAATAATCTAGGTAAAAACAAGAGGAAAAGAATCAAAAGTAACTATGATGATAAGCTAAGAAAAAAGGTAGTGTACTAGTAAAGTTATAGAAAGAAAAAGAAAAAAGATTCAGAGAGAAAAAGAAAAAAAAGGTAGAAAAAGAAACTGAAATAAATTCTACTCAGGGTAGGGAAAAGGAAGAGGAAAGAGCGATAAGTTAAACAAGAGAAATTTAGAAGAATGTATAAACTGTAAATGATATAAAATAATATAAGATAAGTTAATGATATGTGAGGATACTCAAAGTAATATAAAATAATGTTTTTAGTGATTAATAGGCGGGCAGAAAGTAATATATATGTGTTTCGGGAATAATTTTATGATTTTATGATGTAACTGTGATATTTAGAAATAGAATAGAATGAGATTTAAAATTATACTTATAATGATAGAGGTGTCTGCGATATTTTATAATGTTCTGTTGTAAGTAGATGGAATGGTGTGCGCATGATTGTAAGTAAGAAGGCAAAATAGGAGAGGTAGAGGTAAGAATATAAAGAATGTAAAAAATTGTAAAGAGAGGGTAGGTAAGGTAAGAATAAGAGGCGATTGATTAGACGGATCAATTAGATTAGCAAAAATAACGAAAGTTGCATGCATAAATGGGAGGATATGTTATGTTATTTTATGGTATGGAAAGAAATAAGAAATGAATNATGTAAGAAAGATGTAACCAAGTTCCATTCTTGGCCTTTAAGGCTGAAATATTAA
>NW_018026572.1:0-1360 GCF_002006095.1 Pseudomyrmex gracilis
CTATAAACTCTGTGTAAAATAACTATGTAAAATTCTATCGCGATAAGAGTTTGTGCTGTGAATGTGATTTTCATAGTAAAAAAATTGTTGAAGAAGATTGAATATTCAACTGAGTGCAAGTATTAAATTTTGTATATGCCATTTATGATAAACTTATTAATAATATATTTCCTTCTAGAGGAAAAAAATGAGCCAAGAAAAGAATATTTTGTTGGTTTTTTTTAATGTAACAATTCGAGTACTCTAAATATTGATTTACTTCATACAGAATATGACATCATTAGATGATAATAATTCTTTAAATATGAACAATGACAGCGTAGAATCTAGAATGTCTATTGCTTCGAATAATTTTGAAACGGAAATGGCTTCTACACGTTTTGAAAGTAGAATAAACACTTCATCAGAAACATCTATTGAAAGAGCAAGTTTGGAAAAAGAATGTAATAAACGACTATATTTAGATGGTACATGGTTTGTTCCTGATATATCAAAATTGTCTTCTGTTGGACAAATTTATGGCATATGTTAGATATGTAAAATACAGTTTAACAAACATTCTGTTCTATGTGAAAGTTTAAACTCTTCATCTAATTTTAAAACTCATATAAAGGTAAGACGTTTTGAAGTTCAAAATTTGAACTATATAATTTAATTGTATTTATTCTTTATTATTCCATTATTACTATGTGTGCAAAGTTATATAAATTCAGAGGAATAGGCGTCAATTTTACACAAAAGAGAAAATCAAATGTCACTATCATGTGTGTTATCATTGCAATCATAGTCGCAAATTAAAGTTTGATAATCTATACATGCAATAATTAGTTTAAATTTTATTATAAATTTGTAATTCAAACGATTTCTTAATGTAATTATAACTTTAGCTTGATTAAAAATGAATGAATCGTTACTTTTCACTAAAATTCTGATACTTATATTAATAGATTGTTATTAATAGATTGTTAACATCGATTTCTTTTTAAACAATCAATAATAAGTTGTAGGCACAAGAAAAACTGTACTTGTTTTGTAATGTACAGCCACACTTATATAATAAAAATAATTTATATTAATATAATAACAACTTATATAATAATTAACTATAATAGGAAATGGTTTTTCCTTAAAGAATATAAGAATATAAGAATATAAGAATATAAAGAATCTTTAAAGAATATAAGAACATAATGAATAAAAAAATGTAAAGAATGCAACACGTAATACATGCTTCTCATATTAAACTGTTTTCAGAGAGTACATAGTCAAAAAGTGACGGAATTTGAGAATTACTGTACAGCTAAAAGACAACGCTTTTGCAATTTCAAATAAAAATCAAAAAACCTACTGCAATTTTTCT
>NW_018026573.1:0-1359 GCF_002006095.1 Pseudomyrmex gracilis
TAATAATAGATAAAATTGAAAACAGTATTATAAACGATTCTAATGTAAATAATATTATGACAAATAATGAAACTGATGATAATTCAAATAATTTAAACTTAAATGATATAATAACGCTAGTTGAAGAGACTAAAAATAATCTTATTGAAAACAGTATTATAAATGATTCTAATGTAAATAATATTATGACACATAATGAAACAAGATAATTCAAATAATTTAAAGTTAAATGATATAATAACACTACTTTTTTTTGAAGAGACTGAAAATAATCTTATTGATAATATAAAAGTAAGTAATGTCGCAATAACTAATGAAACTGCATGTAATAATTGAAATAATTTAGAATTTAGTAATGATGCCAAGATAATTGATGAGACTGAATTATAAAGTACTTGATTTATCTCTAAATCATCGTAGAGATTGTTTTAAAACAGTAAAAGATTTCCTACCACGACCTACAATACGTAAAGGGAAAAAGTTTAAAAATGAACAAACATATGTGATTTCATCTTCTGAGAAACCGAATGAACAAAAAAAGTCAGATCAAATTAAAATANAACAAAAACGGAAACATGATAAAAAACAACACACAAATGTTAGAAAAGAAAAAACTTCCAGATAAGTTNAAAGAACAAAAAAATTTAGCAGAAACTAAAAACAACAAGAGAACGAGCAAAAAAAAGATGTGGAAGATTAAAAAAGAAAAAGTTATTAATAAAGAAAATATAAACAATAAAAAGCCAAAAAAGATAGAGAAATAATCTAATATAACACTAAAGATTGTGAACAATGAAGTCGTTCATAAAAAAATTTGTTTAAATAAAGATAATATTGCTTAAATTAAATTATATTGTTAAATTAAACTAAACATGTTTGTTCATATACGAGTATAAGGTCGTTTGTAAAACATCCGTTTTTTTAGTTAAATGTTTAATAACGTTTATTTAATTAAAACTAATGTTTATTTCTTGTTGTAATGTTTATTTCTTTTCAATTCAATCAAAAATAATGTTTATTTCTTTTGTTTTTCTGTAATTACATTTATCTCGTATCAAACATAAATACTTCCATATATAATGTTTCAATACTTTGTTATTTCCTTATTCCAAACCATATTTCTTATAGTTCAAATATTTACAGTGTTTTGTACATAGTGGCCATTCATTGTCATGCTATCGGATAATCACAGAACTCATATGGCCACTAACTATCTATTTCGACTACAAGAAATATTTTATCAAATTTTGAATAATTTTTCAAATTTTCTTATAAATTTTTATTTTATTAGCAATTTTTATAGTTTATTTGAGCTAGTAGTACTGAAGTTTTACTTCAAGTTATTAAAAATTGATTTTA
>NW_018026574.1:0-1345 GCF_002006095.1 Pseudomyrmex gracilis
TTATTTAATAATCATAATATTACTAATTAATATATAATGTACATTAGTAAATAATACGTAATGCCTCTTGAGATTTTATTATCAATAATATTATGTACTTTTTTCAAGACTGTAAATCTTGAAAAAGCATTTCACGTTGTCATACGAAACAAGCGCGCAACATGCCTCGTGTCTTGCCTTATAGTTCGGCTTAGTGGAAGGAAGACGGAACATAATAGGTTTGTTTTACTTGCATACACGAAAAGTGTAAAGTGTACACCTTACACTTTTAATACACTACACTTTTTGGAAGTGGGGGAAACATCGTGTAAAGTGTATGCTTTTCAAGAAGAACGCCAGAGTGTAACAGAAGTGTACTACAGCCATTTGTGCATGGTGTTTGTTTGAAGTTTTAAGTACAAAAAAGAGTAAAAATTATTTAGTTTTTTAGAAGTTATTAACTGTGTACTGGTACAATTGGAAAATGAATAGAATAAATGCAGAAATTCTTGGTCATATTTTGGAATCTGATTTGTCATCCGATGAAGAAGAGTATGATGAAGAGGTTATTCCTGAACCACCTGTTTTATTTGCTGCAAATATTGGTAAGGAACAACAGTTAAATTATTCTCTATTTATTAGTAATGTGAGTACATTTGTTTAACTTCTGCTTAAAGTGTATATCTAATCTATATACTAGGTAATACCTAACCTATACACTAGATAATACTTAACCTACTTCAAAGCATTGTTTTTTTTTAG
This sequence comes from Pseudomyrmex gracilis, assembly GCF_002006095.1. NCBI lineage: Eukaryota > Metazoa > Arthropoda > Insecta > Hymenoptera > Formicidae > Pseudomyrmex > Pseudomyrmex gracilis. Next base: position 742 of record NW_018026574.1, read on the forward strand.
ATGGAGACGTTGAGCAAATATTAGAACCAGTATTAGGAGTTGTTCAAAGAGTACATCGCGTAAAAATTCTAAATTATATTGAGAATGTTGTACATTCATACGTTGACAGTGATTTNATAATGCACTTTCGCTTATCGCGAGATTTGACTAATGAGTTAATCGGTCGTTTTGCAGCATCTCCAATCTTTTTGGCATTACAAGGTTTATTATCTTAATTGAGTTCCATATGCATATTATTTATAAATATGTATTTTTGTCGCATTATTTTTAGAATATAATATCTTTGTATTTATCTATATGTATGTTATTACAGCTCATGCNGGATATGAACCTATTTCTCCAGAGAAACATATTATAAGTTTTCTTTGGTATGTTGGACATGAAAGTGCTGGCTATCGAGATGTGGCAGATAGATTTGGGATCACCATAAGTACGATGTGTATAATGTTATATCCCGGGTTACAAATTTTTTACTATCTCTTGCACCAAATGTTATCAGATTCCCTACATTGCAAGAGAGAGAGGTTACAAAACAATTTTTTCTTCAGAAAAACAAATTTCCTGGAGTAATAGGTATATTTCAAAAGTACTATTTTCATACATG
>NW_018026575.1:0-1358 GCF_002006095.1 Pseudomyrmex gracilis
ATACACTGCACGAATATATTACTCATCGAGATAGTCATAAATGTACGACGTAAACAATTATAGATGTGATATATGTGAACCTACCAAAGAATTTGTTCATTTTTGTCATCTAGAACAGCATCATGAATCGAAGCATTTAAATAAATCTCGCGATGTATGTTAGAAAGATAAACATAAAGTTTATTACAGTAGTATACTAATAATAACAGAGTATGTAAGAACAGTAAAATTATAACAAATACATATAACTTTATATCGATTTATTAATGTTTAGTTTGATATTCAATCGTAAGAAAATTTGTAAATTCAAAGTAAGAGTTAACACTGTACGTGCGAAATAGTTTTTAATGTATTTAGTAGTAGACATTGTAATTCGAATTTCCTGATAGCCACCTGTCTGTGTTTTTGCTGTCATGTTGCCGAAAACAAAACGCTTGAGTTTTCAGCAAATTTAGAACAAGGTGAGTCAGGCATTTGTCTTTGGTTTGACATGACACGTATTCAACATGTGTTGCCGACAACTTGCTGTATATTTGCTGTCAACGGTTTATCACTAACATAAAGAACAACATGACAACAAGTTGCCAACAACACGTCATAATTTTCAGCAAAAGTACAATATGTCGAAAACGGACAAATATATATTTAATAACACATCGCTCTGTGAAAGGGGAATTAATTAATTCGAGATTTCACTCAAATTAATCTTTGGAGATGTGATTTAGTTCGCCGATCAACTGATTAACTCGATGAAAGGTATCGGACCCGGAAAAAATCCTAAGGTGATGGGTGGGATTTGAACTCGAGACCTTCGTATTTGCAATCCTTGCACTCAGTCCGCAAGACTACTTGTTCCTTGCTAAAATATAATTATTTTTGTCTACTTATTCTAAAAGACGGTCATTCGTTTTCGACATTTAATGGGCTACAAGATAGAATAAATATATGTCAACAGTTTTTACCAACCATACGACAGAAGTACAGACGTCGGTGTCTTGTTTTGTTATCGTCATGTTGCTCTTATGTTGCCAAAAACGAATGACAAAGCAAAGAGTTTTCTATGAATAAAAGTCATTTTGTTGACAAAGTAATGAGCAATAGTTGCTCTTCGTTTGCTCTGAATCTGCTGACACAAAATGTCTCAAATTTGCCTTCGTGTTGTCGATTACGTAGGGGAGAGGGAGGCAAGTTGGCGAGGTTAAGCTTTGACAAGGCCTGGAACTTAAAAAAAAAATTTTTTTGAGAATGTTAATGCTGATTCTTATAGACTGAAGTGTTTTCTATCATATTATCTATTGGACGGACAAAAAAACTGAAAAACATGCCCACCAGATGAGTTTGCGCAAAAAGTGGCGAAT
>NW_018026576.1:0-1358 GCF_002006095.1 Pseudomyrmex gracilis
GACAACGTGAAAAATTTTCTCAAGATTTATAGTTTTGGAAAAAATACATAATATTATTAATAACAAAATACTTCGAGATGCATATAATTTATTAATTATTTATATCAGTTAACTGTCATAAAAAACATTTAAAAGGTTTTAGAATATTAAACATTTAATATATATGTATATATAATGTTTTTTAATATTATAAAAAGTGTAAATTATCACTGTTAACTCATACTTATCATTAATAAAAAAATAATAATAAAGACTCTAAGTTTTTTTAAAAAACGAATCAAATGAATAAAGGGCCAATAAGAGTCTAAGCCACAGGTATATATATAGTAGTGTGTAGATAATTTATTCCGTATTCATAAATGTAACGTTTTGACTCCAAATTGAGTCATCTTTAGACATAACATAAGCCTGAACAAAAATATAAAGAAAAAAATTACAAAAAAGAAAAAAAAGGAGAAAGGTGGTTGACAGTTAAAAAAGCATACATACTGATTCCCGACAAACACGCGACTTGCAATAAAAACCACGTCAGAAATAAAATAACAGTTAAAAAGAAACGTCTCCTCATGCCCACCGAACCATTAAAAAGATTCCTTAAACGCCGCTCCATCACTTCAAAAACCAACTTTAAGTCAAAGCCGTTTTTTAATAAGATATCGATAACAAAAAGAAGATTCTTTTCATGGAACTTTGGATGCGATAACAAAAACGCTCTGTCTACAAGACCAATGATAGTTCCAATTTTTTGGCACAATGGATGGTAAGAGTAAAAATTTAGATAACGGCCTGAAAATGTTGGTTTGTGATACCAATCAGTAATTATGTGATTGTTGACAGTAACCAAAGAGACATCAAGAAAATTTAAAGTGCCATGGACAGCGGTCTCAATTGTAAATTGCAGCCTATTGTGATAAGAGTTAAGGATCTCTCCATGGCAGGATTTGGGAATCGCCATCGCTATGTCGTCTACGTATCTTAAGTAAAAAGGCGGGATGAAAGAAAGTCTAGAGAGAGAGTGCTCTTCAAGATCCTGCAAAGTGATATCACCGATAATGAGAGAGAGTGGGGAACCCATCGGGGTTCCGAATGTCTGTTGGTAAAATTTTTTGTCAAAAACAAAAAAGGTCGAATTTAAAACCAAACGGATCCCGGTTAAAAACTCCTCGAGGGGTAATAATGTTTTTTTAGTAATAAAGTGCCATGGATCCGTCTGGTGGTCTCCCTGCGACCGCAAGGAGGATCGACAAAGAGAGATATATTTTTCTGTTTCAACTGTGGCCACTTCTTATAGAAGAGAATAACAGAGAACACGGAATGGGGGAGCCACAGTTGAGACAAAATATATATTGAAATATATC
>NW_018026577.1:0-1358 GCF_002006095.1 Pseudomyrmex gracilis
AGAGGCACGAAAAAGTAATTCTACTGCATGACAACGCTCGGCCTCATGTTGCCAAACTCGTTAAAACCTACGTGGAAACGCTCAAATGGGAAATCCTATCCCACCCGCCATATTCCCCAGATATTGCGCCGTCCGATTATTACTTGTTCCGTTCGATGTCACATGGTCTGGCTGATCAGCAGTTCCGCTCATATGAAGACATCAAAAAATGGCTTGATTCATGGATAGCCTCAAAAGACGAACACTTTTACTGTAATAGTATTCGAGCTCTGCCAGAAAGATGGGAAAAAGTTGTAGCTACCAATAGGCAATACTTTAAATGATTCATTTGTAACTACTTTTTCACAATAAAGTTGCAGTTTCAAAAAAAAAAACAGCGAGAACTTAGTTGCGCACCTAATATAAAACTTATTTGTTTATACTTACACAAAGTAGAAGTTATTGTTCGAGCCGTATAGGCTGCTGTTGCTACAATATGTATATATATATATATATAGAATATATATAGAATCATAGAATACTCGTATATATGTATATCTTTACATTTTGACTGTGTCAAATTTTTTAATACTTTGTTTAATAATATGCGTGTGATTTAACAGGGTGTCTCAAAGATTTTGACTAAGCCAAAGTGTAAGAATAGTTCCGTCAATCTAAACGGAAAAGTTATGTACTATATTTTGTAACTTTGCAATATATTATATGATCAATAGTTATTGAGTGATTAATAAATTAATTAATAAATGCGACTCAATGAACGCGCGGAAAGCGATGGTTCGGACTCTGTATATATATAATAATATAGATATTTATAAAAGAAACAAAACTAAAACTATTTAAAAACAGTTAAGTATTTAAAAAAAGATAAAAAAGAGAAAATGATTGATTTTTACACCTGTGTGAATTCTTGCACTTGTTGCCTTACGCTCGTGTGAACTCTCCCATTCTAGTTCAGAACTAGTACAGTCCTGAAAGATGGAAAAAGAACAAATCTAATGTCCTAGCAACGAGAGACGGAATAAACAAGCAAGCGCGACGTGTGATGACAGGTTCTTACGATCAGCTGATTCTCATAGCGGTGTAACGCAACGAACAGCGACAAGCGGTACAGAGAAAGCATGTAATATAGAAAAATAAATTTTCTCTGTGACGCCGAATATCAGCTAATCGCAAGAAACTGTCACCAGGGATGCCAGTTTCAAGACTTTTGCAGCATGCAACAGCAAGTGGAGGGGATGCGCACACAGGCGAACAACCGTGTCCGTGTGCGCTCGGCGCTTCGGCCAACTTCGAGCAGTAGACGGAGACGGATATATATAACCGCTCTCTGTCTTTCCCTATAGCTAATACTGCCAGCC
>NW_018026578.1:0-1358 GCF_002006095.1 Pseudomyrmex gracilis
ATATGACGTCACGGATTTTGTCGTCACTTCCTGCTTTCATCACTGCGGTTGGAGAGGTAAGGCAGTCGCAGTAGAAAGATGGCGGCGTCCATTCTTACGTGTTCACTGATTGATTTTTGGTTATGTTTGTACACTTCAAAAGATACTATAAAATTGTTTTGTTATACGATGGAAGAAACAGTACAAGTAATTGCGGAATATAGAAACAGCATTGTTTTATGACGTCACATTGTCAGTACTGGCAGTGAATATCGGAATGCACCCGATATGTGATACATACAGTATAGTTTTGCAAATGGCGTCCAACCGTAAAAAACTATTCCTTTGAGCAGATTCCTTTACAATTAATCGTAAAAATCGGGACCACTTTTGTATCACAAAGTTCGATCTTTTCACTTTTAGGCTGAATCCTCATGCAGACACCGGCGCTTTGACACCGAGCGTTGAGTGGTGAAAAGTGAATGATGAGAGTAAATGGCAGCTCTAATTTACCCTCACCACCTGCTTTTCACCAATCAACGTTCAGTGTCAAAGCGTTGGTGTCTGCATGAGAATCCAGCCTTACTTCGTGTTCTTGAAAAATCCGTAAGTCTACGGACTTTTTAATTGTTGTAAGAATAATTGTTGTAAGAAGACACGAAGTAAGAATAAGGAGATAGAACTCCGTAATACAAAAGTGGTCCCGATTTTTACGGTTCGTTAGGAGGGAATCCGCTCAAGGAAATTGTTTTTTACGGTCGGACGCCATTTGCAAAATTATGCATGTACACAACTAACACATGTACAGTCGGCGTCAATCATATATATAATACTTCTATATTGCTAGTCGCATATCTTTGCAATGAGAGGCACGAAGCCCGAGAAAGAGAGACGCACGAAATCCAAATATGGACATAGATAGTCGAGCGTCATTATGCGCAGGCGCGTCTACTAAGCGAGTGCGAGCGAGACAAAGCATTGGAAAGTGAGAGAAAGAACGCGAGAAAGAGAAATGCCCAAGCGTGCTTGAATATTCACCGCATGCGCACAAAGCAGCTGGACCTTGCGCGAGAGAGAGGCTACCACAGACTTCTATAGTATACTAGACCGCTAGCTTCTTATGTACGGCTGGCTACAAAATCTATGTACTTAAGTCGTCATGGAGGCGGAAGATGGGAGTACTGAAGAATGCAAGATGGCCGTCATGTTTGACCATATATGTAATACTCCTATCAGAGAGAAACCTGAGAGCGGCCATCCTATAGTAATTTTTTACGACGGTTTCAGCCGCTGGTTTTAGCCGTATTTCCACAAAAGTGGAACTCAAAGGCCGTTTTACATTAAACGCAAGTCGCTAATCTCGTGAAACTGATCAATCA
>NW_018026579.1:0-1358 GCF_002006095.1 Pseudomyrmex gracilis
TTTTAATAAGTTACTAAAATAGTAAAATTTCCTTTAATATGGTTTCAGAACGTAGACTTGTTCAAGTTCATGAACTTAAGTTTTAAATATATATTTGTCTCATACATTTCTAATTAGTGAAACTNATTTTATTATTAAAAAGTACCTGTAAGTTGTCGAAAACTTACGAACGGTCTTTCAATGGGTTGGGTTCCCACTCATGTTTGTAAAATAAATGAATTAATTAAAGTTCAAAATGGTAATTGGTTAGGAGAATAACTGGTTTTAGTATTTATATTACATTTATTTATTGATAAGGTGTACAGAATTAAGATCGAAGCTACCCAGAGGTAGAACTTCGCCTAATTTATTTGGAAGAGACCGTAGGATAAAGGAAGCAAATAAGTAGTATCAGTCAGGCTGAATGTAAATGAGAGTTACTCTTAGATTACCAGCGGTAAAATTATCTAGGTTACTAAATACATAAAAATATTGTATAATAATAGTGGTGGGAATTACTAGTATTACTATAAAACCGTATACGTCTTTACTAATAAAATATTTATGGAAAGGAATTTTTTGATAATTCTTCTAAACTCCTAAAGAGTTTTATGATCCTGATTCATGAAGAAATATTAAAAAAATTATATATATATATATATTTCCTTTATTAAAATGATAAATAAAAGAATAAAATAGAGGGAATAAAATCGATATATTGTGGAATTATTAATTGGAAACCTCTCTCAAACACATATGACAATATTATTTCTAATATATGGGTTTGGTGATAATAAATTTGTAATTACAGTTGTTCTTCAAAAAGATATTTGTCCTCATGGTAAATCATATCTTAGAAATGCTGTTGCTATTGATAATAATAACATGGTAACGCCTGACATTCAAGTATTTAGTAAATTGAATAAGGTAAAGTAGAATTTTTGTAAGATGTTTATGTATATACATACAAAAAAAAATATAATTGCTCTATTGATATGAATGTTACTAAATATCCATCTATGAGTTACATTTTGTATGATGTAAATAATTCTATTAAAAGTTATGGATGTTCTTAGATAGTAATGTTTATATAGAAAGAATCCACTAATAATTTAAACTCCTACAAATAATTCAAGTAGAGATTGAAAATTTTTTATGCATGAGATATTCATGGGTGGTAACAAGTTTAAAATAGATGACTTGATATTTGTAAGTATATTTTTTTCATAATTACTTTTATGTAGATTAATAGATTNAATTGAGATAATTTTANTGGTTGAGAATATAGATAGAATAAGGAAAATTATGGAAATTGCAGATATTGAACTGTAGGAGTAAGTATAAATTTATTTAATATTGCAGAATATAGCAGATTAGAG
>NW_018026580.1:0-1301 GCF_002006095.1 Pseudomyrmex gracilis
AACAGGCTGCTTCTGCGCCTATAAGAACAAGCTGCTTCTGCGCCTATAAAAAAAGGCTGCTCTGCGCCAAAAAAAACTGGCTGTTTTGCACTAATATTATAAAATTTTTTCAAAAAATGACCAAAACACATAATTATTATAATTTTACAAAAAATTTATTATTATAATTTATTATTAAATTTATTATTTTATAATTTATTATTAAATTTATTATTATAATTTTACAGAAAATAGAAAAAGACATAATTGTTCAGAACGGTTGGTTGACAGACGTACATATGGATCATTTTAATTGCCTCATACAAAACTGGTCAAAAAATCTGTACAAACCTGTTGATAGCTATAAATTGTACGTTCCCGATAGAATAGAATCTATACCAACATATAGTAAGCATATACAGACCTTGTTTAGTTCTTCAGATCCAGATATGCGTACTGGACATTGGGTATGTAGTTATTACGACACAAGAAACATATTTATTTACGATTCATTAAATAAAAAAGAATTGCACGGAAATCATAAAACAATTTTGGAAAAATTATTTCTAGATTATGATTTCAATTCTATCAAATTTCCTACAGTGCAACAGCAACCGAACAGAAATGATTGTGATGTTTTCGCAATAGCTTTTGCGATCTCCAGATTACATAACATTCTGCCTGAAAATGTTAAATATGATCATAGCTTAATGCGTTTACATTTACTTAAAATATTCGAAACAAATAAAATTGACCATTTCCCTCAAGACGCGCGCTATGGAGTTCTGGAAGTATTGCCATTACCAATAGTAATACAAAAAGAATTTGTAGCAATTCGTAAGCGTATATTACGTAAAACTAATAACCAACGTAAAACTAATAAAAACCAACATGAGAATCAACAGTGTATAATAAAAAATATGATTTTACAGCAAAAAGAAAAAGACATAATTGTTCAAGACGGTTGGTTGACAGACGTACATATGGATCATTTTAACTGCCTTATACGAAACTGGTCAAAAAACCTGTACAGACCTGTTGATTGTTATAAATTGTACTTTCCCGATAGAATAGAATCTATACCGACATATAGTAAGCATATACAAATCTTGTTTAGTTCTTCGGATCCGGATATGCGTACTGGACATTGAGTATGTAGTTATTACGACACAAGAAACATATTTATTTACGATTCATTGAATAAAAAAGAATTGCACGAAAATCATAAAACGTTTTTGAAAAAATTATTTCCAGATTATGATTTCAATTCTGTCAAATTTCCTACAGTGCAACAGCAACCGAACGGAAATGATTGTGGTGTT
>NW_018026581.1:0-1338 GCF_002006095.1 Pseudomyrmex gracilis
CGTTGCCGTGTGCGGCGTGGTATTATACGCAAACATTGCGTATGGCACCCATTCGTCCCAATCCGTTTGGTCTTCATTTACAAAGTGGCGGATATACTCCGTTAATGTTCNATGAGAACGCTCCAGCGCCCCGTTGCTTTCAGGGTGATACGCAGTCGTTTGCANCTTACTTATTTTCAGTAATTTACATACGTTTCTAAATAGCTCACTAACAAAATTTGTACCCCTATCAGTTAACACAGTCCCCGGAATGCCGTGTTCGCATATTATTTTCGTAACGAATTCTTTCGCTACGGTCGCGGCTTCTCGATTCGGTATCGGCACCGCTTTACTAAATTTTGTAAGACTATCNTGGAACGTAAGCAAGTATTTATTTCCGTAACTTGATATCGGTAACGGCCCGACAATATCCAAAGCACACTTCTCGAACGGCTCCCGTGGTGTATCTGTAATTACTAGAGGTGATTTTATTCTCCGCGAAAGTTTATTCTTCTGGCATGATTCACACTTTGCAACGTACGTTTCTACATCTTTGACCAAACCTGGCCAATTATAATTTTGACGGATTCTTTTTACCGTTCGCGCTACTCCCTGGTGAGCGCCTACCGGTGTGTCATGATATTCATATAATATTTGTCTTCGTTCCTCCTCCGTGAGCTCACATGTCTCACTCACTTCGTTCTCTTCTGTTTCTTTCATTACCTCGTTCGCCTCGCACGCGTTCGCTTCCAGCGCGGGACTCCGGCTCAGTGAATCCGCGTTGTTGTTAGATTTCCCTTTCTTATACACTATCTCGTAATCGTACTCCTCCAACTTGAGACGCCAGCGCACGAGGCGCGATCCGGGATCTTTCACATTAAATAACCACACCAATGCTCTATGGTCTGTCACAATTTTGAACTTTGCCCCATATAAATACGGCCTAAAATGTTTCACCGCCCAAACGATAGCGAGCAACTCTTTCTCGATAGTACTGTAGTTGCGTTCTGCCTTATTTAACACTCGGCTAGCATACGATATCGGCTTGTCGCGACCGATTTCCCCTTGTGACAACACTGCACCGAGAGCGTAACCCGACGCGTCTGTCGTGACTATAAATTCTCGATTAAAATCCGGATACGCAAGTAACGGCGCGTTACTCANCTTTTCTTTCAAGGTTTCGAACGCGCAATGCTGTTCCTGACCCCAGCTAAACGCGACTCCCTTGCGCAACAGCTGTGTCAACGGTCTTGCAATTCTTGAAAACTGATCAATGAACTTGCGATAGTAACCTGCTAGTCCGATAAACGCTTGGATATCTTTTACCTTTTCCGGCACAGGGAACTTTGTTACGGCACT
>NW_018026582.1:0-1295 GCF_002006095.1 Pseudomyrmex gracilis
GATTTTCACAATTTCTACGCGTTGCTCGATCGTGTACTTCTCCATGACTAAACCTCAATACTTCCTGATGCCAGTTATTAAAGGTTAATACGTTACGTCCGCTGCAAAAAAAATGGCACGCAATTTAAAATGTCAGATCATTTTGAGACACCCTTTACAATTGATAAATAGATTCTTTTAAGCCCAACAACTTTTATCTGACAAGGAGAAAACACGATGTGTGACCAATCGATTTTGCCGAAACTATTTGTATTGATAGGTCACTATGCCAAGTGTTACAGTGTAAACACATAAGTCGCACTACTCAAGNGTTCGCGAGAAAATCGCAATTAAAACTTTTCGAGCGACATATGAAATAGANCGTTTTATCAAAGAACGCGTGACGCAGCGATAGCGTGCTAAACTAGTAGTGGCGGTAAAACACTGCTAGTTCGAGTCTCGGTAAGTTTTTTTTTAATATAATTAATTTGTATAATACAATATAACGCAGTTATTATTCAAAATATATGTAAGTAATAAATTTTGTATTGTATTAAAATTAATTATAACATTGGAAGAATCAGTGCTATACGAATAAATGTGAAACGTGTTTCATTTAACTGCAAGAAGGCACATTACAATAAATTATTGTTTTTATTGTTTCTATAATAAATTTTATCCAGCAACATGTAATGTGTCTTCTTGTAGTTAAATAAATTATGTTTCACATTTATTCGTATAACACTGATTTTTCCAACGTTATAATTAATTTTAACACAATAAAAAATTTATTACTTACATTTATTTTGAATAATAATTGCATTATATTACACAAATTAGATGTATTAAAAAAAAAACTCATCGAGACTCGAACCAGCAGCGTTCTACCGCTACTACTAGTATAACACGCTACCGCTGCCCCCCAACGCGCTCTTTGATAANTCGCTCTATTTCATATCTACTTATATCGCTCGAAAATTTTTAATTGCGATTTTCTCGCGAAAGCTTGAGTAGTGTGTCTTATGCGTTTACCTTGTAACACTTGGCATAGTGACTTATCGATACAAAAAGTTTCGGCGAAATCGATTGGTCACACATCGTGCCTTCTCCTTGTGAAATCTTTTTTCATAAAATGTCTAATTTTCAAGATTTTTTGCGGTACCGATACTTATTAACTACCCTGTATAAAAAATATAATGCCTTAGAAAGGAATGTTTTTATTATTGTAAACTTAAATTTAATTTATAATTAAAACGGTGTTAATTATACAACTTATATGCATACATATATATAATACATGAATAGCAAGACTCGAG
>NW_018026583.1:0-1306 GCF_002006095.1 Pseudomyrmex gracilis
AATTAATTAAAAAAGCAGTTGTCCAAAAGACAAGTTTTTAACTTACTATGAATTGAAAAATTATAAATTCAGCTTCTCATTCTGCCGTGACATACGACCACNAGCGAACATCACACATAACCGTCAGACGTGACATTAAGAAAAACAAATAAGTCGCGACACAAACCGTATATTAAGAAGGGAAGAGAGTAGGAGCCAGAGCAAAGAACATACCACGTGGTTGATAGCATATGACTAATCATTAAGCCTGACAATCAGGGGCGTATAAATCTGATCAAGAAGATCCGTATCTTTTTTTAAATTAATGCCGTTCTTCTGCATTTTTATATTTAACATTTCTGAGATCAATCTTTTATGATAGAACTGCTCCATATGCTATCAACCACGTGGTATGTTCTTTGCTCTGGCAGAATGCGTGTAGTACGAGATACACCAACCTCGTTTTTTGAGCTTATTTATAATATTTTTGGTAGAGACGTCTCGTTGTCTATGAAGAATTGGATAATTTTAAATAAGAAAATTATCAAAAACTTAGCGAGACTTCATTTCTTATATTCGTGTAAAGGTTTGAGATTGATCCCGCCACACATCATTAATGTTTTGAAAATGAACAGTTTAAATATTGTAAATCCTGTTTTTAAGTGTAAAATAAGTAAATTCGAACGATTTTTTGCGTACAAACTACTAAATACAGAGATTCGAGATGCGCGCCATTCTCTTAGAATTTATCGTAATAAATTATTATTGGTGACTAGATTTCTGTCATCCGTGTTACCATTGTATCTTTGGAACCAATTTTTTGATTCACAGAGTCATTCTCTTTGCAGATTTAAGTATTTCGAATTCCAGAAGATCGATAGAAAGGTTTCATGGATTTCAAAAGAGTCTCACTCACGTAACAATCAGAGAAATATTTCTTTTTATGTGGTTCATCCTGCCGCCAGTGACATTGCTGCTAATGATAATCACTCATTTTGCTTCTCTNTTAATGAGCCCAGCTTAGTTGACAGATCCCGAGTTGAACAAATAATCATTGACCATTCATCTCTCAATATCTGCTCGGCACAGGCTGATCTAAAGAAAAAATGGTTTATGAATCTTACGTCCAGTATAATCCCTGACCCTGTGGTTGAGTTGTTNTCACTGGGTGAGAGATTCAGTTTACCGTCTCATTGTTTAAAGAAGCGACTGGCTTTTGAGACCATTAAGCATGTAGAGAATAGCATTAAAAACATAGATGAGAATTTGAGATCTCATATACGTCTACTTACAGCTTCTTCTCTTGAGCGTTTTGTAACTAATCAAC
>NW_018026584.1:0-1355 GCF_002006095.1 Pseudomyrmex gracilis
TTATTAATATTTTTAATAAGATTTGGTTTTACATTTATATTTAAATTCTATATATCTTATTATAAGTATCTATTATTATAAGTATATTCTACTTATAAGTCATTAACTGTTTTCTTATATTTAAGTACTTAATATTTAAGTACTTAAAATATCTCTTAATATATTGTGTTTATTCTTTGTTATATTAACAAATTGTAATAGATCTGTTTGTGATCGATTTAATGTTGCACGAGCAACGGCATGGTATGCAGTGAGAAGAGTGTGTCAAGCAATTTATTCTCTGGCACCTCAAATTATTAAATGGCCTAATCGAGAAGAGGCTGAATATACATGGATAAATATTGAAAATAATTACAAATTCCCAAAAGTTGTAGGTGCTATTGATGGCACACATATACCAATTAGTAAACCAAAAAAAGATAGTGAAAGTTATATTAATCGAAAAGGTTACCACTCTATACAATTACAAGTAAGTATGTAAACGTAAGTTAAAATTTCATATAAATAATTATACTCGTACATATCTAAATGTATATATAATTTGTATTCATAAATGTTTTATATTTCTTATAGGTTGTTTGTGATTCAACATTAAAATTTATACACTGCTACGCAGGACAACCTGGATGTGTTCACGATATGCGAGTATTCAGATTAAGTGGCATTCAGGGAATGTGTACAGCTGATCATTTTCCTGAAGATAGCCATATATTAGGTGATGGAGCGTATGCTTTACAGAAACATGTCATGGTACCTTACAAAAATAACGGTCACTTAACGGAAGCACAACTTAACTTTAATTATCGCCTAAGTTCATCGCGTACGATAGTGGAAAGAGCCATTGGCTTATTAAAAGGACGTTTTCGGAGTTTATTAGATAATTTACCCATGACACGGACAGATTTGATTCCTAGATACATAATTGTTTGTTGTGTACTACATAACATTTGTATATCTCATGGCGATTTTATAGACGATTTAATGGAAACAGAGATAAACACTCATACTAATATTGATCCTAATATTGAACCAACCAATGAAGAAACACAATGTGGTATTGAAAAAAGAAGAACACTAACTTATATGTTACAACATACATGTTAAAACGTGATGTATAGTATATATGACACACATTTATTGTATAATATAGTTTATTAATACATTTTACAACATACATGTTAAAACGTGATGTATAATATATTTAGTTTACTATAAAATAAATGTGGTACAATATATTGTTGAGATTAAATTTAATTTAGTTTACTATTCTCGAAAAACTTACCTTTTGAAAAAAAGGTAAAAACAGGCGCCAAGTACACGCACAACACGTATTGTATTAAATTAATAATAAATAC
>NW_018026585.1:0-1302 GCF_002006095.1 Pseudomyrmex gracilis
ACTCGAATTAGTTTTTGAAGGCCTGATAACAGCTCGCCGATCAACCGATGAACTCTATTGAAAGAGACCGGACCTGAAAAAATCCTAAGGTGATTAGTGAGATTTGAACTCGAGACCTCCGCAAGCCTATATCCGCAGCCCATGCACTCAGTCCGCGAGACCACTTGCTTTTTACTAAATTATAATTGTTTTTATCTACTTATTCTTGAGCTATTGTACACATTTTGTTTATTATTTATTTTAATTATTATTTAATAAAAATATTGCAGTGCAATGTATAAATTGCAACTTGAGAATTGATTTTNATATCTCGCGCAAAATATATTGTGCGAAGAGTTGTGATATCATCAATAAATATTTCAAAAATATCATAAGAATATCACGGGAGTGTAATACACTGCATTCAAATTTCCTAAACATTAAGCGATGTCTTTGAGATATACTTGAAAGAAAACAGTACGAATGTTCTTAGAAGAATACCTGTGTGATATTTCAGGGATGTGATATCACATGATATCACGAAAATGACGTAGAAACAATATCATTCTACAATAAAATGATATCATGTGCCGTCTGGGAAGAAACAAAATAATACTGCCTCTCAAAATCTCTATTTTTATTTATAAATTTAATAATTAAAAAAGAACGATGCGACAACTATTACTGTCACCCCCTAAAATGAAAGAAATGAGATAAAAATGTTGAGTGCTGGATTTTTTGTTACATTAATTGCACTTAAAATTTTATGTTAGATTGTTTTCATGCATAACTTTTTAAGATTTATTTAATATTTTACATAAAATAGCTTTTTTTAGCACTTATATTNCTTATAACATTTGTCTATATAATGTTCAATTTCATTCAAATACTTTTTATAATATTTTTCTATTATTAAAAACTATAAATTTTATTATGTACGTACGATCTATTTATCGTTTTATTGATAAATAATTGATTTTTCCTAAACATACAAATAATAAAAACCACTTATGATAAGTATCAAAAAGCGAAAGATTTATTTGTATTAAAGAGAAACCAAAGTACAAGTATTAAAAACTAAATACTTCACGTCACATATGCTATAGATTTTCAGTATTTGCAGTGTATATCGGAACGCAGTCAGAATAGTCCAATGGTAATAAGCGCTTATACTTGCTTGTCAAGTATACCGCGTGTCACAACTGGACCCGTATAAAGAAGAAATTGACGATATTCTGTTGCTTTATACTTAAAACATGCATCGAGCGATCTAGGACGTCTTGCAAACTCCGAAGGACAATATTTTTTAAGAATGTTTAATCT
>NW_018026586.1:0-1353 GCF_002006095.1 Pseudomyrmex gracilis
CTCCTCGACATCCACCAAATTTTATGTGGCAGCGGTGGGATCTCTCATTCCGTGTGTCAAGGACGGGACTCTGCAGGAGATTCCGGTTGGATCAAGGAAAAAGACACTGGGTGAGAAAGAAAAAAAAAGAGAACGAGAACGATTGAGTTCCAGTTCAAAATAGGGGTATATTTAAAAAGAGTACATATATATATATAAGTAAAAAAAAATTATAAGTATATGTAACCCCGATCTCTGGAATACTGCTCCTGAAACAAAAAAAAAGAGCAGTCATTAAAAGAGTGTCTTGCGAACTACGGGTTCAAGAAAAAAAAAGACACCGCGAACTCGCAGTCTCGAGTTACACGGTAACACTGACCTAACGCAAGCCAAGCGACGGGCAGTGACACAAGGCGGAGATAAAGAAGCGGCCGGACTGCAGCAGCAGAACGGAAAACAAAATCTACCGCCGGGAAATTCCGGAAGCAATAAGCGGCAAGCAGACAAGCAGCTGTGACGGAAGGGCCAGGAAGGGCACCGAGGAACCGGCTAAGGACAGCCGAACAAGCAGCAAAGGTGACAAAGCAGTCAACGCAAGCGAGGCAGCGGTAGCGGCAAAGCAGCGGTAGCAGAGAAGCGGCGAGACAACGGACCAGCAAAGCGGCGAGGCAGCGGCAGCGGCGGCGCAAGGAAAACTGAGTCAGCAACACCACGCAGATACGACTCTCGTAAGCGGAATTAGCTCAAATACTGTAAGTCGAATAAATTTTGTAAAAGCGAGCAAAAACATATGTTTGGTAACTGGCGTTTGCAACAACGCGGCGTACAATCCGAGCGGGCAGCGCGGTCGCTACAAAGTCTGTTACCGGTACGGGAACCAAGAACCGCACCGGCGGCGCTTTATCAAGACGCCGAAGTAAATAGACAGGATAGGAATTTGAGTCCGAATGTAATTATAGAAAGAGAGTTTTCGTTCGATTTAGACGGTAGTATAGCCGGTCATTTACAAAGTGTAATAAATCGCGGTAGAGTTGAGAACAGTGGAACCCCGGGCAGTGGTACTCAGAGGTCTTCTTTAATTTTATACGAGAGCGAGTTGTTTTACACAAGACAGCGGGCCAAAATAAATAACGAAAGTATAGAACAAGAATTTGACGAACAAAATATAAACCGGGCTCGCGAAGAAGTGGAACGCAAAATTTCCCGAATGCGAAACGAGTTGACTGCGGGCGGCACCGCGGGGCGCGGGGCCGCGGGAACAAGTGGGCAAGGTTACACCCCGCTGACGCAATGCTACAGCAAGTAGTGCGGTCATTAGAAATACTACCATGATCAACAAATAACCGGAATTTATTCATAAAAAGAAAAGTACAT
>NW_018026587.1:0-1353 GCF_002006095.1 Pseudomyrmex gracilis
GGTTGCGAATATGACTAAGTTATCTTTTCGTGTAATAAAATTGTCACGGATTTCAGATATAAATGCTTTGTTTCGTGACTGAGACCGGAAATTTTTATTTACGTTGTCGAATATATTTGCGTCGTCCTCAGACTCGCTCTGTGTGTCATCGTCGGACATATTGGACAGGGTATCGTTTATGTCGACGTCGGCGATGTCATCAGCGGACTGGTATTGTATTTCGTCACCGGGTCTGTTTATCTCTTCGTTAGGGTTTAGTATTTCATCCGTATCGCATTCTATCGTTTCGTTTCTCACGCTTGGGCCGGGAGTTAGTGTTTCGTTTCCGGCGTTATCGTTGTTTACGTTAGTGTTTGGTTGCTCGTTGTTCGTCACACGCTGAGAGGGTCTTGGGTCAAATAACGTCTCGTCTGAGTCCGAAGTGTTACTTGAGTCTTGTATATGGCATATTTTAAGTGAATTTATGTGTCCGAGGTGAGCTGTGTCAGAATTTATGGCTTTAGATAATGTATACGGAGGGTCTTTACGATGGGAAACTTGACAGGGGACAGGATTTCGAGAGAGTGCGTCTGCATTTACGTTACATTTTCCTGCCTTATATATTACCTCATATTCGTATTCGGCGAGTTTTAGGCGCCAACGTACAAGACGTGATGTTGGATCTTTCACGGAATGCAGCCAGACCAGAGGCTTATGGTCGGTAACGAGTTTGAATTTACGACCGTAGAGGTACGGTCTGAAATGATTCACGCTGTAGACAATCGCGAGTAATTCCTTTTCTATTGTTGAATAATTTTGTTCCGCTTGATTTAAGAGTCGGGATGTGTATGCAATTGGCAAATCTTTCCCTATTGTTCCCTGGCTAAGAATGCCGCCTATTGCGTACCCTGACGCGTCGGTTGTTAGAATAAACGGTTGTGTAAAATCGGGGTATTGAAGTAACGGCTCAGAGCAAAGTGCGTCTCGTAAATATACAAAGGCTTGTTCTTGATTTTCCATCCAGACAAATTTCTCATCCTTTTTCAGAAGGTTTGTGAGAGGTTTAGCGATTTTAGAAAAGTTCGGAATAAAACGGCGGTAGTATCCCGCTAGACCAAGGAATTGTTTGATGTTTTTCGCATTACGTGGTCGAGGAAATTCTTTAACTGCCTGAATTTTCTTCGGGTCCGGTTTTACACCGTTTTCACTAATTACGTGCCCGAGGTAATTTACTTCTTTTCGTAAGAACTCGCATTTATCTGGCTGGAGTCTAAGATTTGCTCTTCGTAACCGTTCGGCGAGTTTATCAAACTTAATTTCGTGCTCGCGCAATGAGCTTGCGTATAACACTATATCATCGAGGTAAACGAAAAG
>NW_018026588.1:0-1353 GCF_002006095.1 Pseudomyrmex gracilis
AAAACGACGCGTTTACTGTTGCGTCACACCACAGCCCGACCGTATCCATGGGCCAGGACGTAACATACGTGCGTAAAATTGGGGGCTCGTCCGGGATGATAAACGCGATTTCTTCTAGTGGGAGTAAACTCTGTTATTTAAGTTTGATAAAATGTGTGAGAGAGAATACTTACAAAATTATGTTGTCAACTATTCTAAAGAAAAATTATCCAACAGACAAAATGTTTTTTGTGTGTGCTTATTTTTTCCTATTTAACACATACTTGATTATATATATAGATATGCACAAAAGTAGTGTTGCCAGCACTCGAAACCCTTTTTATGATGCAACGAAATACACGGAACCAGATAAGAAGTGAATATTTTTACTATAAATGTTTATAATAAATATTTGCTGCTTTTAGAATTTCAGAAATTATGGCTCTAGATTCTTTAATCGCTTTGAAATATGCGGTTGAAACTGTTCCCATTTTTGATGGAACGAATATTCCAGTAGAATATTTTATTGAAGGATGCGAAGAAGCAAAACTTATATTGCCCAGAGAGGCTGAACAACAATTTATAAAAATTATAAGAACGAAATTAGTAGGCAAGGCGCGCAATGATATACGAGACCAGGATTTTAATAGCATACAGCAATTAACTAAATACTTAAAAGAAATTTACGGATTGTCTAAAGATTTACATCAATTACAAAGCGAACTAGGATACCTTTGTCAAGGAAACAAAGAAAATGTTATTAATTATACAAATCGTGTTAAAATCTTAAGAAAGCAATTATTTGAGGCATATGAGGATTCGCAAAGTAGTTTACACACACAGAGCGTTAAAGAACTCGAAAAAAATATAATTCAGTATTTAATCAGGGGATTAAAACCACAAATTGAACGGAGAATCTCTAAAAATTTAAACTTTCAGGAAACTATATTCGAGGCTTTAGAAATAGAAAGAGAACTTTGCGCAATGGCAGATCTACGGCAGGAAAAAAATCACATTATACGCGAGAATAAACCTCAATCTTGTCAAATATGTTTCGAAGAAAATCATTTGGCTATAAATTGTAAGAATGCTAATCAAAATCATAATAAATTTTACTCGCGGTCCGAACTAATATGCCAAATCTGTANGAGGTTAGGACATAGTGCCGATAAATGTCAACGTCACGATTCATTATTTTATCAGTCTATAAACGCACAAGAAGAGTCTAATATTTGTCAGTTATGTAAGAAATTTGGTCATAGTAGTATAACATGTCAATTAAACGATAATAGAAATTTTCTCATAAATAATCGCATAATTTGTCAATGGTGTGACAAGCCAGGGCATGTAGCTAACGACTGTTGGAAAAAACAA
>NW_018026589.1:0-1353 GCF_002006095.1 Pseudomyrmex gracilis
GTCCTTATTTTTTTGAAGAAAACGTTAACGGACAAAACTTTTTGCAGTTTCTTCGAGACGATTTACCGCAACTATTGGAAGACGTTGATTTATTCACCAGAGAACAAATGTGGCTTCAATTGGATGGTGCGCCAGCACATTATTCAAATATTGTAAGAAATTATTTGAATATCCGATACAATGGTAGATGGATTGGGAGTTTGGGCGCAGTCGCGTGGCCTCCTCGTTCGCCAGATTTAACTTCTCCCGATTTTTTCCTGTGGGGAATGCTGAAAAATATTGTCTATAGCAAAAAACCAACAACCAAAGAGAATAGGAAGGAACGTATTCGGACTGCTTGTGCCGCAATATCTCAAATTCTTTTGAGAACAATCACATCACTCAGAAGGCGTATCGACCTATGCATTCAAGAAAATGGACGGAATTTCGAACAGTTAATTCGCTAAGTGTACTACTTAGCGAATTAACTGTTTGAAGTTACAAATTAACTAAATAAAGCACCCCGGTAGTGAGAGGGAAGAGGACTCACGTAAATAAAGCACCCCGGTAGTGAGAGGGAAGAGGACTCACGTAAATAAAGCACCCCGATAGTGAGAGGCAAGGGGACTCACGTAAATAAAGCACTCCGATAGTGAGAGGCAAGGAGACTTACGTAAATAAAGCACCCCAAAGGAAACGAAAAACTACCACGTCTACGCCGTTGTTCTTGGGTAGTGCTAAGAGTAATAATTTCTATTAATTTCGGCTAAAAATTTTGTCCGCTATCTTGGTCCGCCATTTTAGATCCGCCATTTTGAATTTTGCAAATCTGACTTCANATTCGTGATCAGCAACCCCAAAAACCCTCGTAAACTTAATTTGGTGCAAATTGGTTGACTAAAATTTTTGTTTGCCATTTTTGTTCGCCATCTTAAAAATTTTAAAACAGCCAAGGTTATATCTGAACGTAAAATGTTTCGCTTTTTCATTTTCCGGTGTCAAAAAGAGGGGTTTCCATTTAAAAAAAACTACTTCCGGTTGAAGTAACCCACTTTCGGTCAAAATCAAAAGTTGAAAGGTACGCCATTTTGGTTCCCCCTCAAAACCCTACAAGTTTTATATGAAACTTTTTTCGATTCCTGGCCACACAAACGAGTTATTGGAGGTGATAGATTCAGATGACTCACCCTGTATATCGGAAGAGTTGCCGTATTTCATATATTGTATATTCTGTGGCAGTGCTGTAACAGAGTGTAGTTATATACGCGCGAAGTGTATTACTATATATATACGTGTATTCTTTGAAATAATAAAGTGACAATTATACGTTTTTGGTTAAAGAGGTAGGAATAAAAAATAAAGAGATTTATAACA
>NW_018026590.1:0-1353 GCF_002006095.1 Pseudomyrmex gracilis
GTGATTGATCAGTTCCACGAGACCTGCGACTTGCGTTTAATGTAGAACGGCCTTTGAGTTCCACTTTTGTGGAAATACGGCTAAAACCAGCGGCTGAAACCGTCGTAAAAAATTACTATAGGATGGCCGCTCTCAGGTTTCTCTCTGGTTTGACCATTCTTTCTGCACAGAAAAGATACGGGACGCGCAGTCTATTTCTTATATGTCTATGGGTTTGGTGCACATATGGCTCAAAGGACCGATTCAAGTTAGTCCATACGCCATTCTAAGCTGAAGGTTAGGAAGGTGGTTTGGTTTGGTGCAAAATTGGACCGAGTCAAGTTAGGGCGATGTCCCATTGAGCGGAAATCTATAGCGGAACGGAATGTGCAGAACCAGCTCGACCAATCGTAACCATAGAAAAAGCGAAGGAAAGAAAACGGAATGGCTATGATTGGTCGAGCTGGTTCCGCACATTCCGTTCCGCTATATATTTCCGCTCAATGAGACATCGCCCTTAGTCCATACGTGGACCGAGTTAAGTTAGTCCATACGCCATTCTAGAATATAAAGAATATACAAAGACTACTACAGCAAAACATACGCTATGCTTTGCTTTGTTTAAAATCAAAAAATTATGTTGTCGACTGAAGAAGACCGAGAAACGATACTTCCGTGACGACGGTTACGTTGGAACTTTGAAGGTTAGGAAGTGTATCATATCCATAGACTTATATAATAGACGAAACATTCGTGTAAGAGGAGCTGAAGCTTCGTTAAAAGAGACAGAAATAGTCGTGGAGTAGTTCTCTTCTTTTCTAGCAGTGAGTTGATTGGTGGCCGCGGCAGGCCGAGAGCAACGAAGATAGATGTCCGAGAGTTCATGGTCATGGAGATAAAGGAGGGAGCATTAAGGGATATTATAGGCGCGGGGAGTGAAGCCATGGTGCGGGGGGGTTTGACCTCTAAACAACCTTCAGCCATATTTATATGGGCTACTAGTGCTGCTATCTATTTGATGAGTGGTATTATTTCAACACATTGCGAGTAGTATTATTTGACGTTGATGCGTATTAATCTGTTAGTGACAGGAAGAAAGTGTGAAAAATTTTAATAAAGAGAGGATTAAGAAGAAGAAAGAGAGATAAGTAAGACAGAATTAAATTAAAATAAGTTTTAAATAAAAGATCGTGGAAGTTTAACATATCCTTCAGAAAGCGTGATAAAAATATGCCTTGAAACAGAAAAGATTATCAGATTTGCTATAAAAGGAAATAATATAACTTTTAGTTCAAAATATTCCGTTCTTTATATTACACAAAATGTACTTTTAACTTTAAATATGATTAATATATTTGAAGAATTGATAACACA
>NW_018026591.1:0-1352 GCF_002006095.1 Pseudomyrmex gracilis
GTGAGCTCAAAAATCGCAAACTTCGTATTTTGCGAGCTCATAAATCAGGACACGTGATTTTTTAATGAATTACTTTGTGTGGTTTATTCGTAGAGTACTTCTCTCTTGTAAAATGGGGTAAAAATTGCATTTCTTATTCCGGGGATTGAGTTCCAAAATCGCAAACTGCGTGTTTTGCGAGCCCATAAACTGTGGAACGTGATGTAAAAATAAATTACATTGGTTGTTTTATTTTNCNAGTACTTCTCTNTTGTAAATTGGGGTGGAAAGTGCATTTTCTATTTCGAGGGTTGAGCTCAAAAATCGCGAACTGCGTATTTTGCGAGCTCATAAATCGGGACACGTGATTTTTTAAGGAATTACTTTGTGTGGTTTATTTGTAGAGTACTTCTCTCTTGTAAACTGGGGTGAAAATTGCATTTCTTACTCCGGGGTTTGAGTTCAAAAATCGCAAACTGCGTATTTTGCGAACTNATAAATTGTGGAACGTAATGTGATAATGAATTACACTGATTGTTTTATTTTGCGAGTACTTCTCTCCTGTAAAGTGGGGTGAAAAGTGCATTTCCTACTCTGGGGGTTGAGCTCAAAAATCGCGAACTGCGTATTTTGCGAGTTCATAAATCAGGAAACGTGATTTTTTAATGAATTACTTTGTGTGGTTTATTTGTAGAGTACTTCTCTTTTGTAAAATGGGGTGAAAATTGCATTTCCTACTTTGAGGGTTAAGTTAAAAAATCGCAAACTGCGTATTTTGGGAGCTTAAAAATCGTGGAACGTTATGTGACAATGAATTACGCTGGTTGTTTTATTTTGCTAGTACTTCTTTCTTGTAAAACGGGGTGAAAAGTGGAATTTCTACTTCTGGGGTAGATTTCAAAAGTCGCAAACTGCATATTTTCGAATGTTCTATAAATGGGAACAACATTTAATAAAGAAATAATTTGTTTGTCTTAGGTTTAGAGGACTTCTCTCTTGTAATGTGGGGTAAAAAGTGGAATTTTTTCTCCGGGATCGATGTGTATAGGTCGTAATGTGTGTATTTTGGTATTTGTAAATGTTCTTGGTATATTTTCATTGCTAGTTTTTCTTTTGTGTATAGGAAAAAGTACGTTCTCTCTTGCAAATATGCTTTCGGAGTTGTTTTGCGTGCTAAGGGTTGCAGCTCAAAAATCTAAACCAGGGTTAATTAAGAGTTCATAAATAGCTCATAATTCTGGCGCAAATAGCAATTCGCTATCTGCAGTTTTAAGTAGTGGAGGGGCGCAGCCCAAAGGGACTCAGCCCCTTCAGAGACAACTTGGAATTCCTGCTCCGCAAAACGAGATCAAAATTTTTAATTTGGTGGGTTC
>NW_018026592.1:0-1352 GCF_002006095.1 Pseudomyrmex gracilis
ACCGTTTCGGTCGACAACTTGTTGCAGTCTAGTATTGATCGATGCATTTAAATTATAAAATAACTCTGGCTGTGTTCTTAAGTTCTGTTCTTAAACTCTTCATAATTAAAAGTATATTTATACTATTCTGGAAAACAGAGTATGTATGAAATTTGGAGCTGTTACTCCGTGTTATGAATCTTACTATGCCTGAAACATCAAAACTTAATGTTAAACTGTACACTTATACAAAATCTTACTTCACATTCTAAGCAATCAGGATAAACTTCGTCTGTCGTGAAAATTCAAAACTATATGAATTTTTGATTTTTATTCCAAAACACCTTATGGTACATAGCTATCTATTTCGAAACGTTTCTATCACGGAAAACAGTTTTGTGCAGCAAAGAAAGAATTTGTTGGGTCTACTACATATTTTTTTACATCAACAAAACGATTTGTTAAAGAAACTAAACAAGTAGATTCAGCAAAACTTTATTTTCCGTGATTATTACTTTGTTAGAGAAACTAACAAGTAGATTCAACAAAACTTTATTTTCCGTGATTATTTAAAAACTATGTACTTTGATATGTTTTCATTGCGGAAAAAATGTCGAAAGAAAGAATTTTCTTGGCCTGATAAATTTTTGTTTCATTATAGTGAAACTAACAAGTAACGTTTTGTTATCCAATTAAATCTATTATTACACATAAACAACCAGTGTTTTTGACTCGTATTGACCCATTAATCCCTTCATTGAACTTTTCACGAGTGTCTGCAACTTATGCTTAACTTCACGCTGGCTGCAATGGAGCGTTCTACAGTTTTCCGCATTAGTACTTTTTTCACCTTTATCTCTACATATTTTGGTTTGGCGAACACGAAATTGATGAAAGACTGGATATCTTACAATTATAAACTGATCAGATTGCGGTCAAGACTATTTTTTCTAAAAGAAATGTATCATCTTAACATTATTTTACCACATATTTATTTTTCTTTTAAATATAAACACGAGTTTCACCACCATAAATGTACCGCTAGATTTCATAAAAACACTCACAGATTTTTACGGAGTATTCTCAAATTAGAGATTGATGATACATACAGGAGAATTCGTTTCTCATATGCTAATACAAATAATATTTTTAAAAAGTTAAATTGTTTCTTACCTGTAAACATTCTTGAGAATTTCTTTCATACTCAATACTTAGTGTTACGTCCTGGACTCCACGGGCTCTTTCATTTTGCAACGGAATATAATTATTAAGTCTAACGATAATTCTAAGAAATAATCCTTGTAACGAGTTCCTGGAAAGGAAAACGAGAGCCAGCCGGGATAAGATAGACAAGTCCAAACCGGCTGCCATAT
>NW_018026593.1:0-1349 GCF_002006095.1 Pseudomyrmex gracilis
TTTAATAATATTATTAATATTTACTAACCATAAAACCATGACACATATAGAAAATTATGGTTTTTAAAGACTACCATTTCTATTTTGAACAAAACATTACATGAACATTTGCCTAATAGTATTTANATTAATTTCTTTAATACACAATATGATGTTCAAGATAAGTGTAAGAGATCTAAATTTTTATTCATTAACAAAAAATTACAACGTATAAAAAAAGAGAAAATTAACAATGTCATTAATTCAATTGAACCCATTTTATATTGTGTAAGTAGTGTAAATTCTTGTAGAAATAATGAGTTTGATCAATGCTTTGAAGAACTTCCTTTGAATTTGTTGACAAAGCTAGCTTTCCTTGTAGTGACTATAATTACGTTGTTAAAAACGCAAACAATTTTAGTAGCCATTTGACTTCAATTTCTCTTTTTGACATCACGAAGAATTGATTTGTCATTTTAAGTTCATGTAAAATCCATCGTAACGTCATTGAACTTTTACAACTAGGTGAAAATTTTAGTATGCCTAATACTAATAATGGGAATTTGCTAGGTATAAAAAATTTTGAGAACAAGGCAAGGTTTTATATTAAAGAAACGGCAGAAATTTTAAGACCGCATTTTATTCCAATTTTGACTACTACTTTGTGTACATCAAAAAAAAGTGTCATGGTGATAAGAAATTATTATCCAGACAAAAGCTTGTTTTAATTTTTATAAGAAATTTCACCCGGATATTATATTTATACGTGCTGACAAGGATAATGTGACTGTTGCTGTTGATAGGTCTATGTATTTAGCAAAGATAAATAGTACGCTCAACGATCGCTTTGCGTACTTTATTGTCAATAAGAATCCTATTAAAAACATTAAAAGAAATCTTAATAAATTATTAAGAAATTGGGTTTATAGAAACTATATTTCGGATTTAACTTAGAAAACTATTAAATCTAGTGATGGTTTGTCACTTCGAGCTTACGGAATACCGGAAATTCATAAAAAAAAATTCGTTTAGATTAATTGTTTTTTCGATTAACACACACCCACACACACACACACACAACTTTTTTTTCTAGATCAATTTGCTGAATACTTACATAAATTGATCTTTAAAAACATACCAAGTACTAATAGTCATGTTGAAAATAGTTTTGATTTGGTTAACAAATTGAGGGGTTCCACAATGCGACAAGGTCATGTCTCACTTGTGTCATTAGATGTAATTTTATTTTTTACGAATATTTCTATTGATCTAGCTATAAAAAGTATTAAGATTAGATGGAAATATATAAAAAAAAACACAAAAATTCTTTTAGATAAATTTTTAGAAGCTATTTATTTTGTATTGACATC
>NW_018026594.1:0-1330 GCF_002006095.1 Pseudomyrmex gracilis
ACAATTTTTGCACGTAATAACCTCTTAACTTCTTTTCTCACTTGCAGAATATCAAGTTATCATAAGACAAAACCTGCGCTATTATTCTGGGAGAAAATAGTTTGAAGAGTTCTACACACTCTTGGTACGAGGAGAGATATCACATTCACATCGACTCATTCCGACAAAACGCGGTAACATTCGGTCTATATGTACAGAGCTCATAAAAAATGCGCGAAATAAGTGCGCAAGTCTTAAGAAAGACGGGTTAAGTGCGGAATAAGCGCCGTGGATAAGCGATTAGTACAGTTAGCTGATACNGCGCTCGTTGGTACTATTTACCGATAAAAGAAACCGCCTTTCTTGATCTGAAACTTGCGCATTTATTTCGCGCGATTTTAATAAGCTTTGTACATATAGACCAAATGTTACCGAGTATAGGCGATTTTTGTCGATCGTATGGTACATGTATTAAAATGTACCAAATTATAGTTCGAGTGACTTTAAATTATAGTTTGGTACATATATATTAAATTGTACCAAACTATAGTTCGAGTGACTTTAAATTATAGTTTGGTACACTTTGGTACATGTACCATACGATCGCCAAAATCGCCTTATATAACAATATACAAAATAATGATATAAATATATATATATATATATAGTTTTATCAAAAAAAATCACAATTATAAAGAATGTAATAAAATATTTGAACATTTATGCACTTTTAACACTAACACTGTCTACACATTTGGTATTTGATGCTCTCGCGGTGTGTAATATTAACATACAAAGATGTTTTTTTGGGTTTGAACCCGAGTGTCATTTTTATACCGACGTTTCGTGAACATTACAGCTCACTTTATCAAGNTTTGAAGAGCAGCCTGATTCTGAGATGCTCTTGGTCAGGTGTCTCTTCTTATAGCGCGAGATCGGAGTGGGAGGAGTGTTGGTCAGGTGTCCCTTTTTATAGCGCGGTANCAAACATAGTACCGGTACGTAGATGACACCTTTGTCATTTGGCAACATGGGGAGAGAGAACTCTATAACNTTTTAGACTTTCTCAATAAACAACACCAAAACATTACCTTTACATTAGAAACAGAACAACATGGTAAACTTCCATTNTTAGATGTTCTGGTTACAAGAAAACCAGACGGCTCTTTAGGCCACCAAATCTATAGAAAACCCACCCNCACCAATTGATATTTACACGCGGCATCACATCATCATCCAGCCCAAAAACAAGCTGTGATAAACTCGTTGATCTATAGATCATTTACTATATGCGACAAAGACAGCATTCAAAACGAACTCAAAGAATTAAAAACCACTCTACAACAAAATG
>NW_018026595.1:0-1345 GCF_002006095.1 Pseudomyrmex gracilis
AGACAACATCCTATGAATACTCCAGGCCGTGTTTCCTCTGCTTCTATTATGCCGACCTGATTGCTATCCGTGATTGCCTGTACGATGGTTTCGCTTCTTGGTTGCAACACTACGCTTTGATACGGACGCAGTGTCATCGAATCTTTACCTACCTCAAGCCATCCTTCCTTGTAGTTATGTACGGCATTGTATTTCCTAATGAAATCGCTTCCAAGTATTCCTTGGTACTTAATTGGAAAGTCGTTTCTTACCACATATATTGCATGTTTTATTCTTCTGTTTCTCAATTGTATATGTGCCTTGATTCTTCCAAGTACGCAAGTTTTATGCCCGGTAACTCCGGTGATCTCCAGCTTGGTTTTTTCTGCCGGTGTTTCGCCTTTCAAATATTTTTGCTTTATCAGTGAGACTGTTGTCCCTGTATCATATAACATTTCCACCTGGCCTCCTTTTGCCTCTCTTATCGGTACTACAGCTAAATCCAACCNTGCTTGTGCTGTATTTATCTCGGTCATCTGTAATTCTGCTACGGAGACAGATTTCTTCTTTCTTTTGTCTTCTTCTTCGTCACTTCCTGACGTTACGCTACTGTCGCTTCGGCTTTTCTTTCCTCGTGTCGCGCGTCTTGTTTCCCTTTGCGCGGTGTAATGTTTATCGTTTTTCCTGCCATTCAGCGACCAGCAGTTTTCTCGTAGGTGTCCTGTTTTTTTACAATAATTACAGTGTTTTTCTATTGCATTTACCTGGTTGCCACTTGGCTTAGATAAAGACACCTTTCCAGACCGACATTCTCGTCCAAAATGTCCGGTCTTGCCGCACTTATAACAATTGTAATTTTTATTGCCACTACGTGCCTGATATGGCGTTTTACTTCTTGATTTTATTCCCGCGGCCTTTTCCTTCGCGCTTGCCCCGGCTATTGCTTCCTGGAGCGTGTCATATCTGCGCGACCGCACAATTAATCTTAAATCCTCTCGCAACCTTATTTGATAATAAGGCTTATTCTTTAACAGTTTCCAAAATCGTACGCTTTTGATCCATAGTTCGTTCTTTTCCTTCTATCGTGGACTCATAAAGCTCCATCGCGAGTTGATTTACCCGTTGACCAAAATTTAGCGCACTCTCGTCATTCTTTTGTTTTACTGAGCTGAACTCTATTTGTAATTCAGTTGTACCTCTTTTTGCTGAATACGTGGTTTCTATCTCAAATTTTAACTGCTCAAAACTGTGTATATCCCGCGTTTCAAAATCTAGGAGTGCCTGTCCCTTTAACTTAGTGCACAGGATAGCTTCCAGTAACGTTTGCTCGTCTACCGGGTTTATATTTTTTACCGCATAACTACAC
>NW_018026596.1:0-1348 GCF_002006095.1 Pseudomyrmex gracilis
ATCTCCTGTTCTCTATCCGGGAGTTTCCTGTTTAGTCTCCGTTTTATCTCTGCGCTTTTGTTTAAGATAAAACTCGATTCTACCGAGTGTTCACCATACCGCGTTGCATAAAGAAGGGAACCGTGGAGTCGCAGGACGTAACAATTGATAATGATTATTTATTTTTGTAGTTATTTATTTTATGAGAAAACTTCTACAGAGAAAACAAACAAAGGTTTAATTTTTGTAATTACAATAATACGATATTTAAACTATTTTTTATTCTAAGTATTGTTTCTTTTTTGTATGTAACAAGATTATTAAATACAAAAAGATTAAATAAATGAACAACTAGTAATACTTTCATATGCTGAGTTATCGGTCTCAAATGTGTTAAATAAATAAATAAATAAATAAAAACTCATTATCTCTTTCTTTTATGCCAAAATGTAGATATTTATTACTTATGTAGTTACTTATTTATTTCACAAATAATTTCACAAAAAATCTCATTTTTTTCATAATATTACAATATTACACAAAAGTTTTAAATTTTCTTTTACGTACGTAAAAATTAGAATGTTATAATACCAAAAGAAGAAAAATAAAAAATTGTTAGCGTATTATTATTTGCAACAATAAATAACTTGAATAAAGATCCAAAGAAAACTATTGCCAAATAGAAATAAGGTGGTAATTTTTTTCAAATCAAAGTAATCAATTTTAACACATTCGAGAGTGAGACATCCTATAATAAAAGAATTCACAGAATTCGACATAGCTTACATGCTCATTGACATGACCATCAATCTCGAATATGTTAATATCGAGATGGTGATAATGATTATTTAGTTATGTATTTATTTATTTATTTTANGTAAAGACTCTTACAAACAAAGATTTCCTTTTGTAATACCAATAATACAATATTTAAAATATTTTTTATTCAAAATATTGTTTCTTTTTTGTATGTAACAAAAGTAATAAATAAAAAAAGATTAAAGAAATAAATAACAATAACAATCAGTAATACATTCATATTTCTATCAAAATGTAACTTATAATGTTTTCTTTGCTTTATGAGATTCTTCCGTAATTAACCCTTTCGTTACTATAGACGAGATATCTCGCCAACACGATGTCACTTACGCGACGCTGTAGACGAGATATCTCTTGTTACAACTTTTGTTATTTGAAAGTGTTATGGACGAGATATCTCGTATAAGTTTAAAAATATAAAGTGTGTGATACTCTAAGGAACAAAATATAAATTGTGTGATACTCTAAAAACTTACCTTTTTAAAAAAAGGTAAAAACAGGCGCCAAGTACACGCACAACACGTATTGTATTTAAATTAAATTATGTTTT
>NW_018026597.1:0-1347 GCF_002006095.1 Pseudomyrmex gracilis
CGAAATCGTACACAAGAAAGGGAAAGCAAACCCAAACGCCGATGCGTTAAGCCGACACCCGGTAGACGAAACAGAGCACGTAAACGCATTACACACGGTTAGAAGAAGAGCAAGAGAAAAAACAAGAACGACAAAGAAAGGCGCGAACGTGAGCGCAACAGAGAAAAGCGCAAACGCAAGCGAGACGGAAGAACACTCGAGCGGGAGCAAAACGGAAGATAACGCAAGCGCAAGCGAGAGTGAGACAAAAGAAGACACGAACGCAAGTGCAAATGAGAGAGAAAGAACTGCAATCAAGAATGAAGCAGAAGAACTCACAGACAAGAAAGAAAGAGAATACACAGAAGAAGAGAAACGGACAATATTATATGAGTACCATGACACATCGATCGGTGATCATCAGGGCATTGAACGGACAGTGAAACGAATCAAGTTACTTCACAACTGGCCAAACTTAACTAAAGACGTGAAGAATTATATAAAAAAATGTACATTTTGCCAAAGAAACAAATTAACACGTAAAGTTAAAATGCCGCTAGTAATAACAGACACGTCACGTAAACCGTTCGAAAAATGCTCGCTGGATATAGTGGGACCGTTACCGATTTCGAACAACGGAAATAAATATTTATTAACATTTCAGGATAATTTAACAAAATTTAGCAAGGCCATCCCGATAGCAAATCAAGAGGCAAACACCGTAGCAAAGGAATTCGCGATAAAAATAATTTGCGAATACGGAATCCCAGAAGTGATTCTCACTGATCAGGGTACGAACTTTGTAGGCGATGTATTTAAAAATACATGCAAACTATTAAAAATCAACAAGGTACAAACAACCGCATATCATCCACAGAGCAACGGAGCTCTTGAGAGATCGCATCGAACGTTAATAGAGTATATTCGACATTTTGTTAGTGACGAACAGACTGACTGGGACGAGTGGATACCCTACGCCATGTTCGCGTATAACACTACACCACATACCGCGACGGGGTTCACACTGTTCGAACTAGTCTACGGGAGACAAGCCGAACTCCCGACAGCATTGGCAAAACCACCCGAAAAAACTTGTAATATGGAAGACTACGCTCACAAGTTAAAAGAAAGAATACGTGCTGCAAACAAAATAGCCAGAGAAAATTTAAAACATGAAAAGATAAAAGCAAAAAAACAGTATGATAAACAAGTAAAAGCGGTAAAATTCAGAGTAGGAGATAAGGTTCTCCTGTTTGATGAAACGGTAAGACGGGGAAGATCAAAAAAGCTCGAAGCGTTATGGATCGGACCGTATGTAGTAGTCGAAAAAATCTCCGACGTGACGTACGTCGTAAAAAAGGGAAGACG
>NW_018026598.1:0-1342 GCF_002006095.1 Pseudomyrmex gracilis
TAACAATGTATAAATGTATACAAGATTTTACTTGGCTCTGCTTTGATATCATTTTTTTTGTAAAATAGATTTTGTANAGAAAGATTTTTATAGTAATATTTTTTCTAGAGTAATATTCAACGCCGCTTGNCTAGCAACTATAGAACACACGGTGAGCGTGGCATAACACTTTTTAAACTTTCTATTTGGAATATTTTATATTTTATAACAAAGTATAGACAACTTACAAAGTTTTATATATTTTATATTTTGTAACAATGTATAAATGTACAAGACTTGGCGTTATCTGTTCAATCTTATCTGATATCATTTCTTTTGTAAAATAGATTTTGTANAGAAAGATTTTTATAGTAATACGTTTATAGTAATCTAGAGATACGAGTTGCGCATGTACTTGGCGCCTTTTTTTATCTTTTTTTAAAAAGGTAATTTGTTCGGGATATCACACATTTTTGTAGAATATGTTTTTGTGTTTTTTCAAACACTTCTTTCAATATAATACAATGTATTTCTACATAATAACAATAACATATATATAACACAATAATACATATAACAAAGTGTTGGAAGGCACTTTTTTAATTTTTTTCTGTGTATTCTAATCATATGTCGCAAGACATTTTTCTATTGTTTCTATCTAGTACAAAAGTATTAAAATGATTAATTATTTTAACCAATTAAATATTTTCTTTTATTTGGATTTAATTTTTCTTAATTTTTTCCAAAAAGAGTATGTAAATATTTTTAGCTCTTCTAGGCCATTTTGTTTTATTAATTGTCCCATCATCAACTTCAATCCAATTAGATGTTTCTTTTCGACATATACTTATATAATGACCATTTTCTATACATGATCCGTGATGAAATATTGCATTCATGACTTTATACAACTGTCTATTTACTGATAGTTTGGTTGTTGGAACTGCACGTAAATTAAAATGTCAACGTATTCTGTCAGCCAAAACATATAAGCAGTGCCGAAAAATCGAACCAGGCAGCACTGACAGCACTAAGGTGATGGAGAACTATAAAAAAGTGCAAACATATTATGTTCCGTCTTCTTTCCACCAAGCCAACTATTACATAACACATTCACGTTGCGTTCAATGATTATAACTTGCAACGTTTTATAATATTTAAAATGTAGATTCTAATTATTAGCTTGATGAAAGAAGACGAAACATAGTGTTACGTCCTGAAGACTCCACGGGCCCCTTTTTCTTGCAACATGACGCGCCGACATACAATAAATTCCTTTTTTTTCTCAATAAATAACACGAACGGACTCGGACTTCGACGCGATAGGCGCGCAAATAGAAATCGTGTCGACGCCCGAAAACAA
>NW_018026599.1:0-1347 GCF_002006095.1 Pseudomyrmex gracilis
GGCTTACCGTGCCATCGCCTATTCGGGGTCTTTCATATGTGAGATGCAAATCCCGCATCCCGTATGAATTTAAGAATTGAATTTTCAATTCAAAAAACTCACTTGTAAAAATTTACAAGTGAACTTGTCATAGGTTTATACATATATATGTATACACGTACAAGTTCCGCTTAACATCCTGTGAACGGCTCGTATCGGCCTTACATTCTCATTAAAACTTTCACGAGCCTTTAAATATTATTTATTATAAGAAAAGTATTTTTATTTATGAAATATCCAATAGAGAGAGAAAAGACCTTACAGCCTGTATGATCCACGGGAGGAGGTGGGTATGCAATAATTAACATAATATTTTTTTATTGTTTGGGACGTTTCGATCTTTTAGTTTAGATTATCTTCAGCTGTTTACAAATTAAAAAATACAAAATTAATATAAGAGAGGATATGTAT
Source organism: Pseudomyrmex gracilis (assembly GCF_002006095.1). Lineage (NCBI taxonomy): Eukaryota > Metazoa > Arthropoda > Insecta > Hymenoptera > Formicidae > Pseudomyrmex > Pseudomyrmex gracilis. The sequence goes on from NW_018026599.1 coordinate 451, forward strand.
TGTAATTTGATATAACAATGTACGCACCTTAAATACTCGAATCAAGATAACTGCCAATACACAACAAGAGAAGTCATAAAACAGAGAAGCTGAGAACAAGGCGACTCTGCATTGAAGCTTCTGTGAGTAATTCATCGAAAATCACTTTCATTTTATGTTATTTTACAAAGGAATATTAAAAAATTAATTGAAGTCATAACAATACAAGTTAAAAACAATATAAATCAATGTGAAAATTAAGTGATAAAAATAATGTCAAGAAAATAAAAAGTCAAAGGATGAAAAAATAAAAATAATAAACATGTAAGAAATCTAATAAATAGATAAACAAGAATTGAAATAAATTACGTAAAGTACTCACAATTAACTGGCAGATTAACTAAGTCGAAACCTCTCTCACGCCGACATACACAAACGGTCACAGCTACGAATATGGACAACATTCTTGCGCGACAAACACTTCACAAGTGAGCGATGTCAAGGAAGTCGATAAGCCAAACCCGAAAGCCGTTATAGGAGAGAGAAAAGAAAAACAAACAATATAAAAAACAAAAACCAACTGAATTTCGATATCAAATGAGTGTAAGCTGGATCTAGAAGATCAGTATCTTTCATTAAATTGATTTCATTTTTTTGCATTTTTATGTGTAGCATCTCCGAGATTAATCTCTTATGGTATGATTGTTCAGTATCCACAATTTCTACGTCATTTCACAAAAAGTCATGATCCTGTTGTGATCGGGGAAGATGAAGGACTTCGGTGAAGAATAAGATTCTTGTAATATAAACTGGCGTAGTTTATTACTATTTTCTGTACAATTAACGCACGCTTTACACTGGCACTTAGCCGTTGCTATACTGCGGTAAACTCTCCGGATGGACTCGGAGCCACACAGT
>NW_018026600.1:0-1290 GCF_002006095.1 Pseudomyrmex gracilis
TGGCCGAGGAGTTTTTTTCGCAATATTTTAATAATTAGTTAGGGGGGTATCCGGGGTCTCTCATATGTGAGATGCAAATCTAGCATCCCGTATGATTTTAAGAATTGAGATTTCAATTCAAAAAACTCACTTGTAAAATTTACAAGTAAAATTCGTCACATGTGTATACATATATATATATATACATGTATAAGTTCTCACTCAACACTTTGAGAACGGCTCGTAAGGCCTTATATTCATTCATAGGAAAATTTAAGTAATTTTAACGCACAAATGAATGCCATATCGGAATTTTACAAATTAAAATTAAAAACACAATTAGACAAGGTCTGTATCGAGCTCAAATGGTTCTTAAAAGGTATTATATGATACAATTAAAATAACAAAGACATACCGTTGTTAGTTTTACAATAATACAAACGTTTCGGCCCTTACTTGAGCCTTCTTTAGTGTAACAATAAATAAATTTTAAATTTTTACGCAATAACGCACATCGTGAAACGTACTTGAAGAGTTCGGAGTTAACAAATAAAATTCTTACATGTAGAAGTCCGTTGTGAAAGATGAAGTGATAGGTGGTAAAACTTTCTGAAAAAGTTATGTAGTTACGAGTCCGCACAAATTTCAAACAAAAGAGGTCAAAAGTTTTGAAACTTACAAATCCGTCAACAATCAAACACTGAGCAGAGAGTAAAGGCAACGGTTTATATATGATAATCCCCACTGTCGTAACAAAGTATAGTAGGTACGTCCGTTAAATTTAAAATTTAGAGTGTTTAGTAATGTCGAGTAGATTAAAATAAGAGTAATTAAGCAAGTCAGTGTCATTTATCAAATTTAATCCATATGTTTATTTTTTACTATGGATAGTTTCCGAAATTAATCTTTTGTAAAAATTAGGTTCGTGGTCTAAAATCTGAGTATTGTCCCAATTACAAAAATGATTTAAACCTAGTTTATGTTGTGAAATGACCAATAAATGTGAGGATGTTTTCTTGATATCATTTTTATGTTCCTTTAGTCGTGTTTTCAATTGCCTTTTAGTCTGCCCAACGTATGATGCACAACAATTTAAGCAATTATTTTATAAATAATAACAAGATATATATAAGCCCTTACGAGCCATTCGCAAAATGTTTGAGCAGAAACTCTACGTGTATATATATACATACACATGTAACGAATTCAACTTGTAAATTTTTACAAGTGAGTGTTTTTTGAGTTGAAAACTCAATTCTTGAAAACCGGAGATTCCAGGTTCGACTTCTGGCCGAGGAGTTTTTTTCGCAA
>NW_018026601.1:0-1344 GCF_002006095.1 Pseudomyrmex gracilis
TATTTTTGTCTACTTATTCTAAAAGATGGTCATTCGTTTTCAACATTTAATGGGCTACAAGATAGAATAAATATATGTCAACAGTTTTTACCAACCATACGACAGAAGTACAAACATCGATGTCTTGTTTTGTTATCGTCATGTTTGATCTTATGTTGCCGAAAACGAATGACAAAGCAAAGAGTTTTCTATGAATATAAGTCATTTTGTTGACAACGTAATGAGCAATAGTTGCTCTTCGTTTGCTCTGAATCTGCTGACACAAAATGTCTCAAATTTGCCTTCGTGTTGTCGATTACGTATGACTATGCATCATGTTTTCAGCAAATACACAGCGACTAGTTGAAAACTTCAGCTCAGTATTAAGTTACATGATTTTGCAAAACATGCTTGGCTATCAGAGAATGTATCTCATTCACACTAGTGGACATTGTGTTACACAGTGTCGACCGTACGTAGCTGGAAAGCACCTATTGTTTCATATTACTCAACAAATACGAGAATAATACATTAAATTTATGATTGCTTCATTGCCGAATGCGTATAAACAGAAGTATTAAAATCTTACANTTGAACTTTACCGGTTTCAGCATAAGTTAACAGTTATTGCCCGCATAAACAAGGTCTAACTGTAAAAGACTGTTCAATGTTTGTTAACAATCTGTTATCAACACAGGCGACAGATACAATCGCAGATAATTGCCACTTTGTTGCCTAGATGTCAAACAGATAGTCGAGTAGTCTTGCGTGCAAACAGTCCGCACATATGCACGAACAGATCTGCTTGGCGTTTGGTGACAATCTGTCGTCAATGCGTTTAACAGATCGACCCGACTGCGGTTAACGTTTTGTCATAAACAGATGCTCATACGGTTTTGCGGACTGTTTAGTCACAGTATTGCTAAAGTAGATCTGCTTACTATCGACCATCTATTTGTTATCAATTTCACTAACATATATGGAATCATTTTGGCTGCAATAGTCTCATGTATGTGCCAACACAGTTGCGTTTTTTGTCTCTATGTGCTAACAGTTTTGGCAGCACCAAAGCATGTTTCCGTACTGTAGCGTTTCTGCACACAGTTTCTGTTGCCAAGGTTTGCGGAGTCAGAAATTGTTTGCTGTAGCCTCGTCTTTTGTTCGACTATAAAACTGATGCACACCAACTAAAAGATTTTGATGAGGTTATATCCCAGTAAGCAAAATGCGCGCAATATGCCAGCAGATTGGCAACAGATATACTAAAAAGTTGCGAGCAAATTGGCATCTGTTATGTCCGCATTAGGCTTACGATCTGCTAGCAAAGCCTGCTCACAGAATCTGATAGCAGATTGATAGCAGAAA
>NW_018026602.1:0-1344 GCF_002006095.1 Pseudomyrmex gracilis
TTATTAATTCATATCTCAATAAATATTGCGAATTTTGCAAAATCGTATATAACTTTTCTGTTCAGAATAACCCGATCTACCTACACACGTCGGCTTTATAGTTTGTTGTCAGACACCCTGTATATATATAGTATATATATATATATATATCGAAGAAGATCTGATAATTTGAAAACGCTTTTAATTGCAGCCAGCGTAAGGTAAATAATATTTTAAGGCTCGTGAAAATTTTAATTACAAATATAAATTACAAACTAATTTAAAAAAAAATTAGTTATCTCGTATCGGCCTTATATTCGTAAGTGAAATTTTGTTGTTCCTTATTTGATTGGTTTAAAATTCTTTCAGTAAATTTTTTAAAAACTGTAATAAAACATCCTTGGCATTTCGAAGTTTGAATAAATTAATCAAGTTTATAAGAGTTACAAAAGACGTTACAGCGCATAATCAAAATAAAAATGTAGTGTACCAAATCAATTGTAACAACTGCAATGTGTCCTATGTTGGACAAACAACGAGAATGTTAAAAACATTAATTAATGAGCATAGTAATCAGATTAACAGAACTTCAAATGTTGCTTCTGTTGTTACCAAACATTGTTTGGTAACTTTATCATAATTTCATATGGAACAATGTAAAAATTTTAGATACTGAACAATTTTGTTATAAGCGATTTATTTCAAAACTGCTCCACATTACATTGCAAGATACTCTCATTAATGTAATGTCGGATACAGATATAAAACCTTATTTCTCTTTTTTGGAATTGTTCAAATCAAAAGTTTAAACCGTTGCTTTTGAAAGGTTTGTTGTAAACCTGTTTCTCTGTTTTGTCATTGTGAATAACAGCTTCAAAGAATTGATATAGGTGGAATGTCTTTATATATATTTACATTGTAAGGAAAACACGTCAGTACACAGTTTCTTTCTTTTATCCATCTTTATAGAAGGTGTTGATTGTTTCAACTGTGTTTATTAATGCTGTGATTTCACGTGGTTTTTATTTTGCGTAAGTTTTTTTATTGTGTTTGAATTCTGTTGTTTGCTTTGCGAAAAAGCTTTGCGCTCATTTATAGTAAACTTTTTTTAGATTAATTTGTTTCACTTAAGAAGGCCCTAACCCATGGTCCACAACGTCTTTTGTGTTTATTAATAAAAAAAATACTGCTCTTTATCCACTAAGACCTTGTATTTATTGCTCGTATCGGACCTTTGATTTATTTCTTGAAAATTTCACGAGCGTACGGATTAAATTTATTATTTAATATTATAATGTTTATTATTTTGATATAAATTACTATTTTTAATTAAGATTAAAAATGTAAAACCAAAGAAACTTACTT
>NW_018026603.1:0-1343 GCF_002006095.1 Pseudomyrmex gracilis
ACGGTCATAGATTTCGTGTTCATTGCGGTTTGTGATTTTTGTGACATCTCAAATAAAGAACTTGTTGATGGTTTTACTGATAAAGCTGTACAAATTTCAATATAACAATTACCGTTTCTGTTCACGCCGTTCTGGTGTTATTATATGTTATTTTTATTATTATATTCTCACGTGTCGATTGCTGGCTCTTTTCTGTTTCGTTGTGATGACTTTTTTTTTCTGTTTTGATGGGAACAATGGAAATGACGAATATTTCGAGGTAGATACTGCCTCTTCTTCGAAATTTTCTTCATCAGACNAAAACATTCTTTTAGCTCGTTCATGCCTGGATTTTTTTAATTTCTCCCACAATTTCTCAGACATAACTTCCGCCTGACTATCAGAATCGTCCAAATTCGACGTCTCTTCCGCCATAGCACATTTCTGCATAGCTGCTTCATATGAATCTGCCGACGACAGCAAAGTGGGTTTACAGTTTGACCATCTATTTATTGCAATATAATTTTATTGCAATATAAGTTATCAATAAGTTATACCAGCTTCACCAAATTTTCGCCGTACATCAACAATAGACNACTCCGCAGAGTCTCGCGGTAACTCTCCACGTATTATTGCTTTATTTATAAGAAATTGATTTTTTAGATAACTTGGCCAAATAGATTGAATTCCCTCATCCGTCGTAGTTAACCACACCNTCGGCACAACGCTAAGACCTTCTTCGAATTCTACAATAGAGAATTTCTTCATGTTGATTCCTAAAAAAAAAATAATTAGTGTAATATAGTACAAAGAATAATACTGACGTCACATATGATTGCATAATTCCAACTATCTCGAAAATGTCTCCATGTTGTAATAGTACATAAGCTCCTAAAATTATAAATAGAATAAGTAAAATAAATAAACAAATGATCGAACAAGTGTATCGAAAACATATAATTTTATTCATTTATAAATCCTATACACTTAGTCAGAACTNAAACTATGTAAAATAGGAACAATGACAAATACATTGCCACGGGGTATAGCCCACGCCTTGCACATTATATCTGTAACTGGCCAGTAACCATCTTGAAAAACTCTCGTGGAAACATATCTAATATTTAATTTTTCCGAATCACATGGTAACGAATATAAGCTACCCATAGATTGTAATAATCTTCCCAGTACAAAAATCTTATTATCAATTGTTTTAACAATATTATGTACGTATATACAGCTATCATCCGATAACAAACAAAAACTGTCATTTTCTTTGTGACATTGTATACTATAAGAGCTATTGTTATAAATTTTATATTGTTCTACAATATTCAGACTTCCGATAATTGGCCCATCATTAT
>NW_018026604.1:0-1341 GCF_002006095.1 Pseudomyrmex gracilis
TTGCTTACTGGTTGTTCCAAAGAATGCAGCACGATTTGGCTGGTCACTGGTTCACTTCTTTCGTAGAAATCGAAAACTTGGCTCCAAACTTGAATCGCCTCCAAAGACGAGTCATTTTTTGGAGACGGAATTCGAAAATTGCCTGAGAGATGAAAAAAAGTAAAAGCCAGCGATGGACAATACTTCAATTAATCTGTTCATTTTTTTGTTTTAAAATAAATGCATCTTTGAACACAATAAAACGGACGAACTAATTTGTACTCCCAATAATAACAAAATAAAGGCAAGAATAAGTGACAAACTAATGATGTTACGTCTTGTGGACTCTACTTCCTTTCGCGACATAGTGGCGACGAAATGCGATATCTTGAAAACGCAGCCGCGCGGTACTNGTGCGTGAACAGATGTCAAGGCCCGATAGGGGTACAAAAATGGACAAACCTTGAGAACATTTTTTTTTTATTATTGATTTTTTTTTCTAAACGAAAGCCTACGTCCGAGCAATAAAGCCACAAAAAAAATCCAGAAAATAGTAAAATCGGATGACTTTATCGCGAGAGTCTGATTGGTCCGGAGCTCTCCTAGTTTTGTAAATAAAAGAAAGAACTCAAGCAATCTTGGGCAGACAAAAAAAAACTTTTTCAAGTGCGGTTCGACGAATAAGGGAGCGCGAATGATTAAGTAAAAAAAAAGAAAGAAAACACATTAAGTGACCTCCACACTTGTCCCTCCTCAAACAAAATTGCAGTCTCGTCCCAGGCCATTGAGATACGCATCTCAGGGCTCAAAATAGAGAAACACGAGTGAGAGTCCAAAGTGCGACGTAGTAAGAGCGGCAAACGACCGTTGACTCGTCCGCCGGATCCGACACATCTTGCCCGTTTCTCGTAAGTGTGTATCGCGAGATAAAGAAAAACCGACTTGAGATACGATCCGTCTATGGTCGACCATTTCCAGGGGCCAGGACGTAACAATGACACTAAAATTAATAATGCTGATCAAGGAAATTTTCAGGCACACAAAAGATCTTGAGTAATTGTTATAAATCCCATCAACCATCGATACGATACGATTATGCAATGACTCGCACAACAAAGTTGGTCGAATCCACTTGCAGCCACTGATACTGACTAGACCGAATAGCTCGGTACGCTATCAAAAGCCTTCAAAACATGCATCAAGACGCAAACTAAGCAAGAGACAGGGTGCAAGCGTTCGCAAAATGCACAGGGTGTACGGAAATAAGCAGCCGGCAGGTACAAATGCTCGCCATCTCGTAAGCAGGAGAACTTACTTGGTTTTCCGCCGATCATCGTCCTTCACGTCGAACTCGCATGCATG
>NW_018026605.1:0-1341 GCF_002006095.1 Pseudomyrmex gracilis
AAAAAAAAAAAAAAAAAACGCATTTTCAGACAACTTTAATAATTATCGATCGAAGCAATTTTGCGCCGCTTCCGAAGCTTTATGGAGGAATTTAAATAGAGAAATTTTCTTTCGATGGTTGCAAAAACAAATGCAGATAATTGTTGACTCCGACAATATATAGAATTGAAAAATTTATAGAAACTAGAAATAACTTACCGATCTTAATTGTTGCATCAAAGATACAAACAAGGGCTTAAAAATTAAATAACAAAAAACGTAAAGTTCGAATAAATAAAAACCAATTTTTTTCCATTCGGAGATGCGTTCACAGATGCGGCGCGCGATTCCTCAATTATTTTTTTTTCATTATTGATTTCAATCAGAATCTTTTTACAAAAAAAAAAAAAACAAGAAAAAAAATGTCTTCGTTATTTCAATGCGAATATATAAAAAAATTCTTCCAATTATTTTAATTATTTTGCGGCAAAATTGACCGCGATGTGTAATTACAAAATTTGAATTCACTGCTTCGTGAAATTTAGGACATCGTATACATAATACTCGGCGAAATGTAAAGCGTTCTCTATCGTGTTGTCGATATTTCTGTAAGGTTGGTATCCGCTTTCTATTACTAATGCAAATGTGCCTATTATTATTATTGCAAATTAGCCGCCCTATTATTATTGCAAATAAGCTATAGGCAGTGGAAATTAATATCGATCCTCCCCTAGTTGTTTCCCACATAACGCAAGTTTGTCAATTCTCGTGGCCACAAAGGTAAAAGGTAAAAGGCCGATGTTGATATTCTGAATTATGAGAGTGCTGTGTATATTGCGGTTTGTGTTACAAATTGAAGTTTGACTGCGAGAAGTAACTCCCTCTCTCTCTCTCTCTGTATATTTTGCAAACTCGGAAAATTATTTATTTTAAATTTCAAAATACGAGTGGACAAAAAATATTATAATTTTTTCCAATATTTGCTTCTTCTGGGTTAATAGTTTTTTTTTTTTTTTCATTTCTCTGTGGGGGTGTCTCGTTAAAAGTGCTTCTTAACAGTGTACGCTTGCGAACCGCTGCTTTGACGCGCCCCCGTAATGCACTTCTGGAATCGCGGAGCGCCAAGATCAACCCCGCAATTTATTTCATAATTTTGCAGAATGGGTGATAGTAAAAGGAAAAGGGGGGGTGGGGTGCGAGAGAAGGGTGGAAAGTGCAGACCAAAAGGGGATTCTGTTTATTTTACTGTTCCAACGGCTTTCAGTTGGCAGATTGGAGAGGTGGTGGACCACCCAGCTCGGTAATACCCGCGGGGAGAGAATGGGAATGCAAAAAGCGAGGAGAGAGAGAGAGAGAGAGAGA
>NW_018026606.1:0-1242 GCF_002006095.1 Pseudomyrmex gracilis
TTCTGTAATAAACAACTTTTTCGAGAAAAAAATTTTTGTCCGGATTTAAGTGGCGGACCCTGTAATAGGCACGGTGTGCTCGCGCAGTTCGAGCGCAACTTCGTTGCGCGTGAAACTTGGCGCGAGGCTCTACCGTGCCTCTTGATTACTTTTTTAAATATGTAACACTTTTTATAGATGTGTGAGAGTCACTTCATAATTTGTATAAATTTGTAGATATGAAAATAAGATTACTGCAGATAGACTGAAGAGCAAATACATCTTATGGACGTCTAAATATTGGTTATTAAAAGACATCCGAAATCGGATATACGATGGACGTCTAATTCATGTCCGCGGACGTGCGACCATAAATTGGACATAGAACGAACGTCCATAANACATCCTGTGCTATCTGGGATGCTGTTATTAAAGTCGTCGTGTAACGAGATGAGGATACATGTTAACACGTGAGCTGTCAATTGCTGATTGAAATTTGAAAAATACATCAAGATGAACAGTAAATTCTGAGGTCAAAGCATGCGCAAAGGAAAGTTCAAGCTGTATTAACGACAAACGGTAAATATGATTTGTCCAGATTCTCCGTGTCGCTATGCAAATTGAGGCCGTGTGTTTGTTTCTTGATGTATAGTGTTTCGGAAATTAATCGCTTATGATAGTGTTTTTCACAATCCAGAATCTTGATATTTTTCCATGAAAAATCGTGAGAATATAATTAATTCTGTGGTCTGTGATAACAGAGGTTTGTGTAGTGTTACGTTTAATGTGATTTTTGTGTTCNTTGATTTTGGACTGCAAAACCCTACCAGTCTAGCCTACATAGGAAGCCTCACAATTATTGCAGTTCATTTTATAAACAACAAAAGGACAAGAAAGGGAAGGTAAAGGATCTTTTTGTACTTTAATAAACCTGGACAATTTGTTAAGACTGTAGAAAGCTAGTTGTGTGTCAGTCTCTTTGGAAAAGGTTGACGAAAATTTTTCAGATAAATTATGTATATGGGTAATTTTTTTACAAACCGAACACCATTCTGACCGACCCATTTTTGATTTAGCTGAAACTTTTTTTATGGGTTCTATATCGAAAAAAAAGAGACACCTGTTCGAGGAATTTTTTTTTTTTTTTTTTTTTTTTTAATAGAGAGGGTTGAAAATTTGAGATTTTTGTGATTTTTGCTTGAAGACTCATTTTCAAAAATCTATAACTCCGGTTCATTTCAAGCTAGAGAAAACTTTTTTTTT
>NW_018026607.1:0-1293 GCF_002006095.1 Pseudomyrmex gracilis
TGATCCCAACACTAAGAGAAAGAAAATGATTGTACCAATTTGTAGGCAATACTGATTTCATTACAACAATGCCGGTATAAAGCAGAAATTGCCGGAATTTTGTAGCTTTCCATTTATCAACGTCATTTAGACCTCTAGGTTTTCTCGCAAATTCTGCTGGAATAAAGGATTTAGATGCAATTAAATATCGTGAAACTGAATTTACAGCCTCTGAAGATAATCTAATATTTCTATTTCCTTTAATCCATAGTTGCAGCAATCGTTTTACAACACCTAAACAAACAAGATGCATGTAATCTAATGGGATTTGAGATATCATTCCAATGGCGAGTTTTTCTAATATGGAATCACTCGTGTGATGTTCAATATGTATACAATTTTTAAATGTGTCATTTGTACGTAATATATTGTGAGTTTCTGGAAAAACTACTCTATTATGTACAAAGTCACCTTCTTGAATACATTTCGTGCAAGAAAAATATCCTGTATGGCCTTTTGTATAGATAATAAATGATTTTGCCGGAGCATCACATAATATTGCATTAAGAGTTACTGTANATTTTTTATCAGAAACAATGATGCCTGTTCGAGAAAGGAGAATAAAATCATTAACAAAATCAAGTAGAAAATCATTAGCGTCATTAGGTTTGCATATGCCATGATAAACACCAATTATAAAAGGGAATGTATATGTATCTATATCTTCAATAGACGCCATTATGGGCCAAAATTGACTCCCGGAACTTTTGGAAAGTGGCAGACCATCGATGTTAATATTTAATTTAATTTAATTTTCTTTAATAAATTTTGAATATATTTGTATAGATCGTTTTAGANTAGAGAAAATACCAAAATGTATATAGTGACCACTACCCAAAGATTTAATATTTGCAGATGCATTTCGTGGCGTTTTAAGTAATATCCTCACGTCTTTAGGCAAATCTGCATGGCCATGTTTCCTTAATATAGCATGTAACTCGTTAACAGTATTATGTACAATATTTTGTTCTATGATTAATTTTTGTAAATCTTCTCGTAAACTCATCTTATTGCTACAATCATCACTTATATCAGAAGTATAATCTTCATTATGTTCCTCATTATTTTCTTCATCATAAAATGATTCTACACTTGAATCTATACTTTTTTCATTAACATCTTCAGACAAAATAGTATCATCGACATTTGTATCATTGACATTAAGATCATCGACATTTGTATCATTAACATTTGTATCATCAACATTTGTAAAACTGTTACTATTATTTTCTATTGTATTAGATGCTATATTTA
>NW_018026608.1:0-1334 GCF_002006095.1 Pseudomyrmex gracilis
TATGGCACCTACTGCTGCATTCTAATATGATGGGAATGTCAAATTCAAATTTGTCCGGATTTAAGTGGCGGACCCTGTATATTATATATTAGTAGTAGTATTATCAGTTTTATCTCAAAGTGCCAAAAAGAATAAGTGCGCTCCTGAGTTCTGAATAATGATGATCATAATATGCGTGCGTAAAGGCCGGGCGATCGCGGGCGTTCGCGGGCGCCCGTGCCCGTTTTCAGCGTTTTGCCGACCCCTGCAGTAGCAGACAAAACTTGAAGACGATGAATTGTAATTTAGCTTATAAACATGTTACATGAATATTTTTATTTTATTTGGGTTGCGATTTTTTAATAACAATATGTTCAACTATATGTTTGACCTTCTTGACTTCGAAGCGTCGGTTATCAAATGTAAATAATATTGAAGTTTCAGCAGGTAGTTTTCTGTGACCGTTTGAAAACAGCGGACATAAGTTTAAATCGATCAGTCTAAAAATGATTGTAATGAAATTCTTTGAATATTTTGATTCAAAAATTTCAAAATCAGGGTTTAGTTTATTTTTTGTCGCTTAAACCTTATCTATTCAACAGCAAAGTATGGATAAATCAAAGAATTTACCCAAACAAAAATGGTTTTCAGATTTTTGTTTCTATTCCTTAGTTGCAAAATACCACGTTTTTAAAAGTTACTAATTTTAATTATTTAAACAATTGATTGTTAATAACAAATTCTAGGGACTTGAAACCACACTTTAGCAGATTTTTACGCTGATTCCAACAGTAAACACCGTTTTTTCCTATCTCTTGTAGTTTTTGTTATATTAATTTTGCAACTTACGTAATAATATGTGGTTCGGACTTAAGCTAAGTGAAACGTGGCTACCGGTACTAGGAACACGATGGTAATTCGTGCGGGTCGATAACTTGATCGGAAGTACGATTTTTAGCATGTGTTTACTTACTGACCGTGGTAAATGTTTAAGCATGGTAAAAAGATGGTACTGGTAATACTACCGACTTTGGTACTTGAAAAAAACGGTAACTATTAGTATAAACGGTTACCGGCATGAGTTACCTATTAACTTTGCGTTTTACGGCTTATTTCACTGTACGCCCACCTACATTACACTTCTAGTGGTCAGCACTTAAGGTAGTGTTTCAAAGGAATTTTCTCTTGACCAATCAGATTGCTTTCGTCGTTTTTAAACGGGTTCCCGAAGAGACTTCAGGAAGAGACTTTTGTGACGGTACTCGCAAGGTTTCAGAGAGTTAGAAAACGCAACAAAACTATTGACCAATCAAAACGCGTTTTACCGAACCGGTTAACCAACGAGATTTTTTTTA
>NW_018026609.1:0-1332 GCF_002006095.1 Pseudomyrmex gracilis
TGAACGTGGTTCGTTTATGGTTCAATTATGGTTAAACATGGTTCATTCGTGGTTTGTTTATGGTTAAACATGATTCGTATTTTTTAGTGTTTCGTTTATGGTTCAATTATGGTTACACATGGTTCGTTTATGGAGGGTTGAACGTGGTTCGTTTATGGTTTGCTTATAGTTACACATGGTTTGTTTATGGTTTGCTTATAGTTACACATGGTTCGTCTGTGGTTTATTTTGTGGTTCGATTATGATAACATGGTTTGATTATGGTTAAACATGGTTCGTTCATAGTTCGATTATGGTTAAACATGGTTTGTTTATGGTTAAACATGATTCGTATTTTGTAGTGTTACACGATATGTCAGTTTTTGGCCATGGTAGTATAAACTTTCATATAGCTGCAATAAAGCAGATAAACCATTTTGTTATTGAGAAGAACACGTGTGCATTTGCGCATTTTGTGGCACGTTTATATGCAACAAGATCCGACAAACAGCGTCTTGTTGCGACATGGTTGTACTTTTTAATTTCATGCGCACTTCGGTATAAAATATTCGCAGAGTTGGAGAGAAACCAATAGACCATGTACAAACGTGGCAGTCTGATAAAAGTTTATCATCCTTCAGGACGCGAGAAAAGACACACAGATTCTAAGTGTGCAACTGTACATTCGCGCATTTTCGACACGTTTATATGCAACATGATCCGACGAACAGCGTCTTGACGCGACATGGTTGTACTTTTTAATTTCATGCACACTTAGGTATACAGTAATCGCAGAGCTGGAGAGAAANAGATAGACCATGTACAAACGTAGCAGTCTGATAAAAGTTCATCATCCTTCAGGACGCGAGAAAAGACACACAGATTCTAAATACATTTAAAGAATAAGGTATAAAAAGATGAGCTGCTTGATGACTGCTACTCAGTCTCATCTAAACCATGGACATTGTACGAGAATGCAACGAGATCGGCGAATCAGTGACACCGGCAGCATGTATCCTAGCTAACACGGTGGATACGCTAATGGTAAAGATTCGCCGATTGCAACACACAATGGAGGAGATTGTACGGCAAGATGAAGGAGCCGAATTTGAGTGGACTGGCAGTCATCTTCCCCACAACTTGTAAGTACATCAATAATATTTGTAACTCTTTATACAACTATCACGTACGGTTCACTAGTTTTAGAAAGTATACATTATATTGTTCTGTTTCAGAACTATAGTCAACAATATCATCGGGGATATCACGCGAGTTCTCCAAATGGAGGTACAACATGTAGAGGGGATTCAAGAAGAACTGAACACTGCACTTGGGGAAATTCACATGTCCAAC
>NW_018026610.1:0-1331 GCF_002006095.1 Pseudomyrmex gracilis
AAGCGTTACTACGATAAAAAGACAAAGCAAGCAGCGTTTAGCGTAGGAGAAAAAGTCCTACTTTATGACGAAACACTAAGAAGAGGCAGATCCAAGAAGTTGGAATCAAAGTGGATAGGACCTTACGTGATAATGGCGAAAACGTCAGGCGTGACGTATGCAGTAAAAGCAGGACGGCGCACGCAGAGTGTGCACGTGAATAGGCTGAAAGCCTTTGTAGAAGGTTAAAGTAAAAAAAAACTTACCGGGTTGCCTCACTCATCGTCTGATAAAACGATGAGGGGGTGGACAACGGGCGGCGGGGGACCCAGGCAAATAACGTCCTCCGAGCCGTCCGAGTTATCCGGGTTGACCTCCGGGTCGGGGGAGGCAGGCGGCGGAGGCCGCGAGCACAGGTAGATTACCTCCGGGGAACCCGGTGGTGAGAGCGGCGGACCCTCGGGGGTGTGGGGCGTCGCAGGACGCGAGGGAGTGGAACCTCCGTTCTCAGAGCTGGGGAAAGAGGACTCCGTGCTGTCGCGGGAGGACGACTCCTCCGCGCTGTCGTCAGTGCACGACTAATAGACGAACTTGGACATTCTGGCACTAAAACAGGTTGGTGTCGTAAAAAAAAAAGAAAGGACACACACTCGAAGGTTTTGAAACCAGACACTTACACTTGTTTGTGGTTTGTAGTAAACAAAAAAAAACACCGTTATGACCTGGTCGGTGACAAACGAGGTACTGGTGCGCGTTGACGTGAAGAGCCATGATCCGAAGTGCAAGAGACAGCAGAGCGTCTCAAATGTAGGTCCTAGAATTAATATAAGCGATAATAAAAAAGCTTAGGTGACAGAGTAACGAACTCGGAGTACNACTGACGCTCGCGGTTCCACCTGTTAGGCGACACCGTTCGCGGTAAAAGTAAAATGTAAGGCGTATTGTATAAAACATTTTGCTTGCAGGAAAAAATGTTGTTAGTAAAAGTAGTAATACTTACCGTTTGCGTCGCGTGGAGTGAAGCCGAGGACCAAGGATACCACATACAAAAATTCCAACACAATCCCGGCGTGTACTACGAAAAGTACGGGACGATGCTCCACGCTAGCGAAAANTGGAGACTAGTAGTAAGATTAGACGTGTCAACGATATACACAAGAACGGAACATACGGAACACGTGTTAGAGTATACGATTAAAGCGTGCGAGAACGCGACAATAACGCGCAAAAATAGAGAACTGTGCGAAGGGTTTGCCGCGGAGTTGCAACAAAGATTGAAAAAAGTGGAAAAGGTAGTAAAACGCGTTAAAACGATAGTGGGAACACAAAAACGTCGTCGAAGGGGGCTGGTT
>NW_018026611.1:0-1339 GCF_002006095.1 Pseudomyrmex gracilis
ATCACAGGAATTGCTTTGTAGCACAAATTTATTGTGAGAAAATGATCAAAATCGCTGTCAACGAAATGACAATGTACCAATGTGACGTCATGGCCGCTTAGCCAATGAAGACCGTTTTTCCCAGGCACCGTTAATTTGAAATATTATGACATTTCAAGTTAAATTTTCAATACGTAATCTTCGAAAAAAAATCTAATTTCCACGCAAATATTATTTACAATATGCATTCTTGCAATAAAATGGCAAAAAACAATTTAATAAAATTCATGCAAATCCCCTATTATTTAACAACTATTAACTAGTTATCACTCGGCGCTTATACTTTTATTAATTCCAAATAATTATCGCCGCAATTGATTGTTACTGCGATTTTGCGAGTTTCTTCGGACTTAATCGCTCGGCCGTTCGTTTTCTGACGACCCTTTCCGGTCCAACCCGCGCTCTTATATAGCAGCTTTTCTTCTCCCTTATGGCAAATTTTTGATTCTTCTGGAATCCTCGTGATTATTTTTCTTATCGCTTCATTTTTAATAAGATTTCCTGTCGGCTTTCTTCTCCTAGCGCTTTTTGCATTATGTTTGCGCTTGAGTTATCTCTTAATTTTTAAAACTAGATCACCGAGGTTTCCAGAAAATCTTACCTTGCTCTTTCTACACCATTCCAGAAAGTATCGTTTCTCCGTTTTGCGGATCTGTAAATTTACATTCTTTTTTCAAATTAAGCTGCAACGTATAGTTTTTAATTTTATTATTTTTTTTTCTTCTGGAATCGTGTACTTGCTCTCCTTTCACTTAGTGCGGGGTTTTCTGGGGAAAAGTTTTTGTACAGGGGTTTTTTTTTCTTAAATGCATTCGTCTTTATAGTAACATAATATCATAAAGAAATACAAACCAAAACAAACAATAAACTTATATTAATATCCTTATTATATTAGTAAATTAAACCAATCCGGATTCGATCCTATTAATAATTAAAAGTAAGAGTGAAACAATAGGTCAAATAGCGAGCAACAATTATGATGTAATATAAGTAAAGTATTTTTACAAAACATTATTTTACATTTAGCGAAACGTTTCGGCTCGTACTAGAGTCCATCTTCAGTCGCATTACAAAAATATATAGGTGTTACAAAATAAAAGAGTCAAAAAAAGTCAAAAAAAGTCAAAACAAAAAAAAATGGCGGAAAATTCGTGTGTTCTTCATTCCAAAAAGCGTTCATACCTTAGTCAATCTGATAAAAAATCTTTTCTGCAAGTAAAATCAAAATGTAGCACGAGTAAAAACACAAACAAACAAATATTCCACCAGAACTTACTTAATAGAGTGTAAAATCAGAACT
>NW_018026612.1:0-1339 GCF_002006095.1 Pseudomyrmex gracilis
CTTACTTTATTTTTATCCTTTTTATCAAAAATAGTTTTTAAGTTTGGTACTGTGTTTATAGCCTCTTTTGCAGTCAAATTTTTTGCTGACAAAGGACATTTAATTTCTATTAAACCGTCCTCGTCAATAATTCCATCAGGAGAAGCACCCAAAAACGGATTTTCTCTATCAATAAACAATCCGCATTTTTTAATTTCTTTTTTTAATGTGGCAGCTACTTCTTTTCTTGCTATTTCCTCTATTTCTCGACCATATTTTATTGCTGCCGTGTCAGAAAATGAAGGATATAAAATATTCTTTACAGTCATTGCACAGGACGTGATTGCTCTCATTTTGCAAACAACCCCGAAATTTGATGCTGTTAGTATCTCTTTTCGCAATAAGTGCCATAATTCACACTCATTTTGACCTCTCGTTTCATATTCTAGTTTTTGCCAATTTTTACTATTTTCTAATAATCGGTCTATATGATCAATCTTTAGTTGTTCGAATATATGTAAAGGAAGATCTGGTCTTTGAGATTGTGAACCGTAATAACGATCTGTTCCCATCTCTTGCTTCACTTTCTTTTGTCTTCCTTCTACTGTCCGAGATTCTTTCTTTTTAGCGACATGTATTTGTCGTCGTTTTTCTAATTTCTCGACAAGGGGAGGAACGCTATCACACATGCTTTCATGCAATTGCGTTAGAACTTGTTGCGTATTATATTGCAAAACAGCTCTCGCAATTCTAGCATTGTACAAACCTCGTGCACCAAAATTTATACGCTTTCCTGCTATTAGTTTAACGACAATTGAATTGAACCATTTGGCAGGATTATTAGTATGATTGAGTATCAAACTGTCAGAGAAGCAGCTGAAATATCTGACAGGAGCCTCTACTTTTTTATACAAAGCGTGCAACTTTAAATAGGGCACGTGATTTGCTTCATTTTCATCACGTATACATGTAAGACCACGTTCTTTACACTGTTTATGTTCGCCAAAAACATGACTAGGAATTAAAGAATGACTAGGAATGTTAATTATATCTTTTTGTAATTCTGTAGCCAATTCGTGAAGAGGTTTTTTTCTGCTCTTCGTGCTGCAGCTGCCTTCGTGACGTTATCGCGTATATTTTTTATATAGTTTTTTACTATATTTCTATATTTAACGAAATTTTTATTTCTCTGTCTGTTTGGCAGTGTTGTTTCTGAGACGACTTTTAATTTCTTACTCAAATTTATGAATAAATGATTAACGCATTCTATTTTTTTTACCGTTACCATATGTTTTTGATATGGATTGTTGTCAAGAATAGATTGATATACGCTGCTATCTCCGTCAGCGATAACTGTTTT
>NW_018026613.1:0-1338 GCF_002006095.1 Pseudomyrmex gracilis
TCCTCAACTAGGCCTAGGTTGTATAAATGTGCCTTAAAGGCCCAATGCCCTGTGAGTAGACCGATACTCAATCTTTGTTTGTACTTACTCATTGTCAGTAGTTCCTTTGTCCTACCTGGCAACGGCTGAGTCATCAGGTCTTTAGCTTGGCGGCAACTCTTTAGTTTTTGCCAAGATGCTTTATGCTCCTGCTTCAGCCAGTCCTTGATGTAGTTTTTTCCTACAGCAAAGGGTACTCCAACCTTCTGGCAGGCTGGTTCCTCTAGGGTACCCAGTTTTGCCAGATTATCAGCAACTTCATTGCCTTGGATACCTTGATGGCCAGGTACCCAGATTAGCGTGATTTTGTTGCTCTTGCCCAGTTCATTTAAAGCTTGCATACAGTTCCCAGTTGGTTTTTCGTGGGTTACGAACCCAGCTAATTTGTGGTGGTTGCTGGAGAGTTAGGCGTACGTGTCTGTGATCAGAGCCGGAGGGTTCATTCGAAACCCTCCAGTCCCTCACCAGACTCGCCACCTTCTCCGTACAAACTGTAATGTCAATAACTTCCTGTCTTCTAGAGTCCAGGAATGTTGGCTCATTTCCTCTGTTGAGGATAAGTAATCTTGTACCCATCAAGAAGTCGTGCAGATTCTCCCCCCGCGGGTTGATATTTGAGCTTCCCCACCCTACGTGGTGGGAGTTTGCATCACAACCCAGCAGGAGTTCAAGTCCCCTCGCCTCCGCATAGATCACCAGAGTTTTTACCTCCTCTTGTGGTGGTGGTTCCGTGGAGTCATAGGGCATGTAGACTGACCCTATCAAGATCTCCAAGTCCTCTTCCTCAGCCAGCTTTACCTTCACCTTGATGACTGCAAGGTCCTCGCTGCTGAGCTGTGGCAGAAAGATTGCATTAATTTCTTTCACCAAAATGCAGGATCTTACCCTTACTTCTGAGTGTGCTTTGTATAGGTTCCCGCATCCACTCAGCCCCTAACTGCACCATTTACAATCCAAGGTTCTTGGATTAGTGCAATACTTGTGTGCATCGCAGCCATGCTCCTGGCTAAAATAGCCGAGGCGCTTTTGCTGTGATGCAAGTTAATTTGTGTCATTTGGATGCCGAGAGGAGCCATTTTTAGGCAGTCTCGACAACTTCCGACACCTTCTCCCTCTCCGTCGCCTCTCCCCGCTCCCGTCCCGCCACCCTAATAGTGGCACAGCCGAGACCGAGGAAAGGCCTGAAGCCACAATGCTTCAGGGCTTCCAACGTCGAGTCGCCAACCAGGCAGGAGAAGTGGGCGCTCGAGGCATCCCTGCTATAGCTCCCCCTGGTGACGACCCATTCGCTGGTTGCCA
>NW_018026614.1:0-1323 GCF_002006095.1 Pseudomyrmex gracilis
TCTCTTTTGCAAAATTAAATAACTGCTGAGGTGTCAATATTTCCATTTTTTTGCAACGTCTCATGGCAAGAGTGCTTGCGATGGTTTGGGAGGAACTGTAAAAAGGATAGCAGCGACAGCAAGTCTGCAACCATACGAAGAACAAATATTGACACGTTAGATAATAAAATGCTCCAAAAACTTTCAAAATAAGGAAATGTTGATACGGCAGTTTGAAGCAAACACTGGTGTTGAAGTGTAAGGTGAACAATGTTTATTAACGAATGTGTGGTCTATATAAACGTTTCGACCCTTGATTTGGGTCTTTATCAATATAAATTCTGCAATATAAAATTACAATTGTCACGTAGTAGTGAATAATACATAAATAAAAGAATGATCAAAACTTACAATAAGTAAATAGATGGAAAAACGTTAGTAAAAATGTGTGTCACAAACAATAATGCTGTCACATCTTCATGGTAGCTATTTGGTAACTGAGAGATGTNAAGTATACATAAATTTTAAATCAAATCAGAGTCAAAGTCACGTGCCAACGGCAAAGGCTGAGAAGGTGTGTTATCTACAAATGGTAANTATGATTTGTCTAATCCTTCTGTGTCGCTATGTAAATTCAGCCCGCGACTCTGACTCTTGATGTACAGAGTCTCTGAGATTAAACGCTTGTAATAAGATCTTTCACTGTCTAAGATTTCAACACAATCCCAGTCAAAATCATGTGAGAAATTAATTCTATGTTCCGTGATCACTGAATTCTGAGTGGAAGTTCTATTGATATGATTTTTGTGTTCTTTTATTCTAGTCAGTAACATTCTACTTGTCTGACCGACATATGAAGCCTCGCAATCACGACATTTAATTTTATAAACAATGAAAGGACGAGANGAAGGTGGTAAAGGATCTTTTTGGACTTTAATATATTTGGACAATTTATTGAGACTGTAAAAACTAGGACGAGTGTTACTATCATTAGGNTATGTGGTCATAAATCTTTCTGAGAAGTTGTTGATATACGGCATCACACACCATCTAGGGGATGTTGTTTCTGGATTGTCATTAGTCAAAAATTTACGTAAGTCATTATTTTTTATAAAATTATGCTTTAGTCTTTGTTTAAAAATGTTATGAATAAAGTCAGGAGGATAGTTATTGTCAATTAAAATTCTGAAAATCAAGTCAAAGTTTTTTTTTATGGAAGTCAGGATGTGATAAAAAGAAAGCTCTATCAACAAGATTTATGACTGTGCCTTTTTTCTGACTGATGGGATGGTTAGAAAAGAAATTGAGGTATTTACCCGAAAAAGACGGTTTGTGGTACCAGTC
>NW_018026615.1:0-1338 GCF_002006095.1 Pseudomyrmex gracilis
TCAAGATATTTGTTGCCGATTTTTTTATAGGTTAGGTTAAAGTTTAAAATTTTCTTAAGTTAAATAAAATTCGTTATACAATTACAAAATAGCATTTAATACTTAAAAAGTATGTAAAATAATATGTACGTACTCTGATTAGTATTTTCCATTCCAAAATACTGCTATAAGTATACTTAAAACCAAATGTAAAATATTTATACAATTAAACGTCAAACATAAAACAATTCTTAGGTGACAATTGAGCGTGTCAAAATATTACAACCATTCATTTATTAATTTCCTAACCTATAATTTCTATAAGAGCAACTATCTTTCTACAATTACATGAAGTCAAATTGTCGCATGACTATTTGATTTTTTTATTTTTGTCCATCTTTTGCCGCACTGTGCGTCGCTCGTATCGCGCGACTCGAAAGTCTGCGCGCAGCCTTTCGCGAACGATTCGCGCACGTTGGTGCGGGTGTCGAGAGTGCGGGACTTGCATAGATCGAAGTCGAGACGGCGTTTAAAAATTGTTTGGTGACCGACATCGTGGTGAACAAGTCGTTCATCGAGCCCCGTCGATTTCTCGAAGCCGCTAGAGACACGGTGCTCGCGCGCGTTCATCGAACGATCGCGCGGCACGCTAGTGTGAAAGTGAACACAGTGTTCAACGGGAAGTTTGTCGCGGATGAAAAAACGAGTGTAAAATCGTTCAATACGAGCTATCGCGCGTTGTATCACTCGTCGGATCTGCGCGAGTGGTACGATTAAGACGTGATAGATGCAACAATAACCGCTCTGGAGGAGTTCCAGGAACGCGACAGCGGCTGGACGTTGACGCAGATACTGAACCTCACAGTGAATGTGAACAGTCACAATCCGATGCGCGCGGGATGTCAGATTAAAATGTCGCGCGAGGTTCAGCTCAAACACGCGGTAGTGAACGTACAGTCGCTGGACAATGCGTGTTTTGCGTGGGCAGTGGTCGCCGCGTTGTATCCAAGTGCTTCACATTCCGAACAAATATCACAGTATCCCGCGTACGCGAGTGTGTTGAACCTTGATAGAATAGAGTTTCCGATGACATTGCGCCAAATCGCGCGTTTCGAACGCAACAACAACGTGTCCGTAAACGTGTTTACGGCGGTGGAACAGGGACGCGGATACGTGCCGCTGCATTTCACGTCGAACAAAAAGGAGAAGCATGTGAATCTACTGTATGTTCCCGATCAACACAATGGACACGTAGGACACTTTGCGTGGATAAAAAATTTATCGCGTTTAGTCAGCTCGCAATTGAGCAAAATGAAGACAGCGAAGTATATATGCGATCGGTAAGTACAAATGAGTGGT
>NW_018026616.1:0-1337 GCF_002006095.1 Pseudomyrmex gracilis
GAAAAGTGCAATGCAAACCATTGCATCTTTTCGGCTGCACGTGCGACCTTCGACCGGTGCGTCCTTGTGCACGCGGTCGCATATCGCCCCACGACTGCTGACTAGACATCCGCGCCGGATTCCAGTCCCCCGTTTAAAGTAACACTAAACCCAGTAACCAAACCCCGAATTTAACCAATACCGCTTATTACACAACACTTAATACATTAATTTAATACATAACTTAATGCATAACTTAATACATAACTTAAAACATGACTTATAACATCCTTCCCCTGTTGGAAAAGAAAAACTGACAGGGGAGGTTTTTCTTACACTTACCACACACTGATTTTTAAAGAAGTGTGGTTGCTATCCCCTCAACGTGGGGGGGGTCCTCGACCTTCGCACTTGTGTTTTATCTGTGAAGGTCGTAGTTTACTTACATCACCGACAAAATGTACCCGTCGTGAATACTGCTGTTGTTGCGCGGTTGTTCTTTTACTTGTAACTACGATATATATTACAACGGCTATTATTAACAGTACTGTTATCGCACTCGTGGGATACACAAAATGTGGTTGTTTATAAAACTCTTGATCGAAATTGTTACTAGTTTTTTGTATCTGATTACTTATTGTCTGCAATTGTGTTTTGGTGTTTGTCAAATTTTGTAACTTTACTTCGTCAAATGCGTGTATGTTTTGTGGTACGGTTTCGTTTGTTTGTGTAAGTGTAATATTAAACTGTGGTAAGTACGTATTAATTTGCGCATGTTCTACTACTGTTTTAGTGTTGACAAAAATATCTTTGGTTGAAAACCCACACTGATTCGTCAGTATTACTTCTCCAACTCCCGCTATGGTTTTCGTTCTACTAGGTCCTTTTTCGCACCTGAAGGTTACAAACTGCTCGCCTAGCGTAGAATACAGCCATCTACGTTCCTGTTGCGACTGAATCCAAATAGTGTGGTTGGACGTCTCATACGTCGTCCTACAATTTGAATAGTTGTTTAGTTCGTGTACGTATGCCTGTATCTCGCATGGCAACTTTGTCTGTACCTTATAAAGTGTTATTACGCTACTGCAGATGTAATGACCTTGAACATTTTTACATTTTTCTAGTTGACCCTGTGACAGTAATACATATGTCTGTCGGTTGCTGTCTATTGCGATAAGGGCATGTCGAACTCGCGCCACTGCAAACACGTTACCGTGCACGTGTATCGGCAAGGGTATCACATTACAGATCTCGTGCACTACGGCATGCACCAACGGTACGTTTACTACTATGAAGACATCCGACCCCTTGCAGTACACAGCAACCGTTACAATTTCCTTTATTTTTACCCAATTTTC
>NW_018026617.1:0-1306 GCF_002006095.1 Pseudomyrmex gracilis
TTCTCCAAGGGTATTTGAAAGTACGCTTGGCTTAAATCGATCGTCGAAATATAATGCGCGGAACGTAATTTATCCAAAATCACGTTCATATACGGCAGAGGATAAGAGTCCTTTTTCGTCACGGCATTTAATTTTCGAAAATCGAGACAGAACCGATACTTTCCGTTCGGGTTTTTTACCATCACGATTGGAGTCGACCAATCNCTACTTGACGGCTCGATTATTCCCGCATCTAACATCTTATCAACCTCAGCATACAAAGCTTCCTGAATCTTCGGCGAAACCGGGTAATAACGCTGTTTAATCGGCGTGTGCCCGTTTACTTCNATTCTATGCGTAGTTAATGTCGTAGCAGCCGGTTTCTCCGGATCACCCGTTACATTATCGCTTAAAAATTGCTGCAAATATTCCTGTTCGACAAGCGATAACTCCGATAGCCCGCAACACAACGTATTTCGGTTATTGACCTCGTTCGGCTGATGTTTACATCGCGCCGCGCGCGAATTCCGACAATCAGCTGAGCCGCTGTTTATCGTCGAGATATTTTTATCGCGTGAGCATTCTGTTGTATTCGAATCTCGCGTATCTTTTGCCATATCTTTGTCGCACGCGTTAACGATAGCCGCACACGATGCACTTGCATCTGAGTCTTCCGATAACACCGTACTACTGGGCGCGTCAAACGCGAATTTTTCTGATATATTTCGCGACGAAATCAATACTTATCCCGAGGGCTCTTAAGAAATCCATACCAAGAATACAATTTTGAGCTAACGTAGGCAAAAAACAAACAGATATTAAAATAAAAGTAAAAAAGGCTCCAATTTTGTTAAAAAACAAAGGAAGTGAAATGGCCAATGAGAGCCTGGACACAGTTAACAGTGTGTATATATTTATTGAACAATCCTTGATACAAAAAGAACCTGACGTTTCGATCCCAGGTTGGGATCCTCTTCAGAAAAAAATCCTGTGTGAGTTCAAATACAAAATAAATAAAAGCAAAAAAGAAAACTTATAAATATAAAAATCAAATTACTCACAATTATAAAAATGACATTAAATTCACAAAGTGTGCGTCAACGACAGAAATGACATACTAAACCAAAAAGGAACATGTGGTTCCACTCACAGTTGTGACACAAATGACAGTAAGTCGAAAAATAACAACAAAAGAAAAGATAGAGAGAAACCAGAGACATCTAACAGCAATGAAAGGAGCAACTAAATAATTATAGTTTACTGAAACTTTCAACTAATGGTAAATACGCATTATCAAGTGATTCAGTATCACTTTGCAAATTAAGAC
>NW_018026618.1:0-1335 GCF_002006095.1 Pseudomyrmex gracilis
TTACAATCATTGTGTGATATTCTTTGTAATTATATGTAGACTGTTTTTTAGCTATTTTATGATAGTGTTTTTTATGTGTGTTTTTATAGCCAGTAGATCTGGAAGTATAGGTGTTGTGCATTTAATAGAAACAGACGATGATATTACTTGGATAGAAATGGCACTGCTGGTCCATATACTGCAGTCCTTCCCTTCTCAATGTTTAATAGACATACACACACACACTTGTGCAATTACAAAATACAAATAACATTTATGAAAATTTGGTGACAAAAAATATCAGTGATGAACGTCAAAGGCCATGGAATCCTTTCGGTTCGACATTACTCATGGAAGATTGGCCATGTTTTATACAGAGGTTAGATTTATGCTATATAGAATTGTATTGAATACAAAAGATACATTATGTACACCAGATATTGACAAATTTGTATTTTTAGAATCGAACTGTTCTGGAAGCTGTAAAAGCTTGCTTTAAGACACATAACGCTCATAATCTTGAGACGCAGGCTCAGAGATCTCTCTGTGCAATAGAAATGAAATTGTGTATGTATGCCGCAGTGAACTCGGAATCTTATATAAAACATAGCTATTTCAAAGTAAACTTTCATTCACCGCAATTTTGTGATCCACTCAGAGATCAAAACATACATTAGCCTTTAGTGCCTCTCAATGAGAACAACGTAGTAATAATGGTATTGGCGCGACTAGATGCATCGTCATTATTTGACAGTATATATAATCTGATGCGAGTCATGTTGTAACTAATAGGATTAGTCACGTTACTTGCAACTGCATATTATCTGAATTTTTTAAATTCCAATGTCAATAGTAAGTATTAATCCTTTCTTGACAAACTATAAAGAGATCCTTAGTTGTGATATGATGTATGTATATATTCTTCTTTTATTGTATTCAGAAACAAATGTCATGTTCTCATTGCTGAATAGAGAAGCATTTGATTACATAGAATGTAGTCGTATAATATATGACATGAAGCAAAATCACTTTGACGCTTTTAGATTCAATTTGAAATTCGACGATATCAAAAGCGTAATCGAGTTCGGCCAATTGGGCAAAGGAAAGATTCTTCACGGCGAAGAATCCTATGATAGATCGATTGCGGGATGTGCTCGAGGCAAATATCTCGAGTAGTGATCCACCCACATCCGCGCAAAGTTTTCTCAGCGCGAAACCGAATCTAACAAACCGTCGATAATAACCAATCACGGGGAACAGTTTAAGAACCGATATTATAACGGTATCTTGGTCGATGCGAAGAGTCTTGGTTTTGACAGGTATATAATAAAGTAGCTTTCTCGATATGTTAATGTA
>NW_018026619.1:0-1335 GCF_002006095.1 Pseudomyrmex gracilis
TGTCTATAATTAATGTCCTTGAACCTCGTAGATCAACAAACCGGCAAGAGAGCTCTGGATTTCTTGCAGAGCCTGAAGGTCACCACGGTGACCTCGCAATCGACTGTAGATGTTCTCACGAGAGCGGGCAATATTTTAGTAGAATAATATTCCGAATATTAATAGCAAAAGATACACTTTATTATTACTAATCAATTGTTCTTACACTACTGTAATAGACACAGAATAATCGCTCGTTATATCGTTCTAATAGCCAGGGGCTAACCCAAGGCAGATCGGCGGTTCTTGCACACGTCCGACTCGTCGACGGTTTCGGGCAAGACTGACTTCGTTTGCCCATTCGTACGATCGGCTGTTTTCTTCGAATATTCGAGAGTGTTCCAGCCGGAAATTGTTCATGTGATCGCAAGCTGATCAGCTGTTTGCGCGTTTGAGCGTTACAGCTGTTCGGTCCGTGCTTACCCCGGCAAGTGTCGCCGCCGCAAGTACAATACCTTACAAACGTTTCGGCCCTTACTTGAGCCCTCTTCAGTGTACAAAGATAAATATAAATATAAATTTAAGTAGTCACGTCATATTGCAAGGTTCGCGAAAGTAGATAGAAATTGAAAAGAAATGATAGATCTTACATTAGAAGTTCATAGTAAGTTGTATAATGATTGACTTCATCTCCAAAGTCAAGATCAAACAAATCGTTATATATATTTTTCTATACTTATTGTTAATATTGCGAGCAAAATTTTATAATTTATTATATATCTTATGATTTACGAAAAATTTCTGGGCTATTGGAAACAAAATGAAGATTTTCTTTAATTTTCTTTAATTGTTCAAAATGAAGATGTTTGAGACAATCAATTGAAGCGCAATGGCTTCTTTTGTTACAGAAAAAATTTTTGGGGCTGTTTGTTTTCATCCACGAGGTAACTGCTGCTCGCTAAGAAGAAGACAGCACTCCATCAAAGATTAAAATCAGTGATCCGCATTGTTTGCTCAAAAGTTCGTACATTGGTGCCTGCGAGAGTGAGAGAATAAAGATCGGCCCCGCCAATGCTTTTGGGCAGATTCCCGCTAACGTCTTCGGACACCACGCATTCGAGCAACTTCTCGCGATCACCTTCGGGCAGTTTTCCGCCGTAGCCTACTAGCATAATTGCTTGAAGCCGTACAACTTTGCTATTGGACATTTTTCCATAATGCATGCTTACTGAAAATATTAGGGGGATCCGACACTTTTTGATTAATGTATTTTCTTTAAACCAATTAATTGGTCTCTTATTCCGCTCACAAAAATATTAAAGTTATGATTACCAAAAACTAAATAATATTTTATAA
>NW_018026620.1:0-1335 GCF_002006095.1 Pseudomyrmex gracilis
CGTGATCTATCGCAGGACCAATTTCGTATATCGACTCGTGATATCGAGGACGCTACGCCGTCGCGCTGACTTCACATACGCTATACACTACTAGGCGGTATAATAGACAGGGAAACAAGCGGGTTACTCAAAGCCTTCCTGAAGCTGGAAACGGTGGAATTAATTAAGCTAGCCAAATCGTGCACATACCACTAGGCGGGCCGCTAGGTGTAATATCTACGCTGCGGGACTTACTTGATTTCGCAGGGGCTGGTCAGGCTTACGCCAGGCACGGCACAAAGCTCTCGCCGAATTCCCGTCCCCGGTCACAGTGTACTCAACCTTTTCGCTCCGGGGATTTTTCCTTTAAAANTGACCTCGCATTTTAGCTGAAAAAGTTAATAATAACCTACTACCCCCCCCTTCAAAGTTAATTTTGAAGGTCAAAGAAGTAACCAGGATTTTTTTCAATTTTTNTCCTAAATTTAGTGCATTAAATTGACCTTATAAACATCTATTACGTTCGCTTTTCTTGCTGGTCCATATATGGACCAGTCCCGGAGCGAAAAGGTGAAGCAATCAAATATAATGCGGCATGCACGTGCCAATGAGAACACCTGAGCAAAGCGCTCACGAAGTCGGAAGAGCTTGTTCCTCGGAACGAGAGCTAGGCGCTCCTCGATCCGAGAGATCCCCTAGTACGGTACGATAGATCTCTTTGATTCGATACGATAACGGTACGAAATTCTCTTAGTATAGCTCTTCCGAATCGCTCACCCCTCGCTCTTGGCAGATCACTCGGGAAATCCACACCAAAATGCCGCAGAGAATGTAATAGCGGTACGATAGAGTAGCGTAAAAGATTAATACAGCAGCAGATGAAACTAAGCAGTAATTAGTATGCAGGATGCGACACATTACGATAGCGTTAATTTCAGAAAACGATACTCAATACGGTATTCGATACGATGATCGGTACGATACCCGGTACAGAGTATGGCGGTCGCGAAACAATACACTAGACAAACACTAGTACACGCAAAACAACGAAAGAACGAAAATTGCTGCTTGGCGCTTTACTGGTACTCCAGGGCTTGTACTACTCAATAGAGTAGTTACGCGACACGCACTTAAGCCTACGAATTAATACCAGGAAGCCCCGTGAAATCCGATTCTAGCCGCTGCCAAAAATCCGAAACTATGGCAAAGGTTATGTCCTTGCCGGTATCCAAACGCGAAATTCAGCGACTAGCCTCGACACGAGACTCGAGTAACGCGGATTCGTGGCTCACAAATTGACGAGGATACCTCACCGTACGTCGTCGTCCTTTTCCATTCAGCACACTCTCCAAATTC
>NW_018026621.1:0-1335 GCF_002006095.1 Pseudomyrmex gracilis
TAAACAAATGTTGAGCGAGTCAGAAGGAATGATTGTCGATGATTGGTCCTCTCGCCTGATCGGATTAGCAAATGAAAAGATCGACATTTTAATCAGTAAAGAGTGGGAGAGTAAAATCTAAAGACGATTGGCAAAAATCAGAAGGGTTAACGCCACGAGATCATCGTATATAAGGCGTTGGAACACCGGAGAAGAAGAACTTCATAACCAGCATTACGATTATTAACTCAGTTCTATTTCTTCTAGTGCGATTCAACAATTTAACTTAGAGACAATTTGGTCATACAAAAAGATACTCGCTTTTCCTGTTCGGTCTGAAATTCGACAATCCAAACGATTTCTTAAATTGATATCGATCTCGGCACGTAAATCCGAGTGAACAGTGCGACTCGTGACAACTTTCATCAGAGGAGACGATTAATTCATTCCCCCTGAGTCCAGCTGCCAGACTCCTGACTTATGGACGAAGCGAATCAATCACTCATCTCGACATTCTACCGTAAACAATAAGTAGTGAGTACTCACTAACGCAAAAGTTTGCAAAACAAACCTTCTTCGAAACGGTTGATATTCGGAAGAAAGAATTAAATTCGACAATTCAATCAACTGCTTCGTTTAGTAATCTCTTCTCCTCGACATCCCAATCGAACTAGCTGTTCGCGACCTTGTGTCGTTCTGAACGACTGCCGATTTTCTTTTAATCGGACTAGCTGTTCGCGACCTTGTGTCGTACTGAACGACTGCCGATTTCCTTTCAATCAGACTAGCTGTTCGCGATCTTGTGTCGTTCCGAACAACTGCCGATTTCTTTTCAGTCAGATTAGCAGCTCACGACCTTGTGTGTCGTTCCGGGCCGCTGCTGCCTTCCATTCCTGTCGGATTAGCAGCTCACGACCTTGTGTGTCGTTCCGGCCGCTGCTGACTTTCATTTCTATTAGACTAGCGACTCACGACGTCAGTTGTTCTGAACCGCTGCCGATTTCCAATCATCACTGTCAAACTTTGACCAGTAGCAAATCGTATGTAGTTGTCATACTGCTCCGAAAATCAACCGTGATTCTAACACGCAATATCTAAAATCGAACCTTGCTGCGGAGAACCGCTGTCCGTCGAGCGAGCGGACCGAAGCGTACCAACCCCCGTCTACCCGGCAATAGCCTAAAAAGTAACGGTGCTCATTTACATAAGTATGTAAAATAGTGAAAAAACTAACAATAATGATAACAACAAACTCCCAGAATCAAAAATGATAACAATGCCAATGTATATTCAAATTCACACCAAACTTCATCACACGTCCAATTATTTAATTCAACTTCCGTAAGAATATATTTT
>NW_018026622.1:0-1334 GCF_002006095.1 Pseudomyrmex gracilis
TGAGTTGGTTAATATTTCTATAAACTAATGTCATTTGTGTTTTTTTATTATTATTTATTAATGTTTTTAAGTTCTCAGTGATAGCGGGAATATACTACAAACAATTTTTTAGGTACTTGTTGTTCTTCGTTATCTTGAAATTACATGATAGGATACAATTCACTCATGAATTACAGTCTGAAGAAGGAATGCCACAAAATTGGCAAAAAATTGTTTGTAGTACCGTATATTCCCGCTATCACTGAGAACTTAAAAACATTAATAAATAATAATAAAAAAACACAAATGACATTAGTTTATAGAAATATTAACCAACTCAATAAATACATACATACACATAAAGATACCATACCAAATAATAAAAGAAAAAACATTGTTTACAACATTAAATGCAACACATGCGAAGCTAATTACGTAGGACAGACAAAAAGACAGAGTTACATACTAGGATAAAAGAACACATGCAATATGTAAAAAAAGGTAATACTAACTCAGTTATAGCGGAGCACACATTAAATACTACACATACGTTTAATTGGTCCGACGTAAAGACATTAGACAAAGAAACAAATTATTTCAAACGACTGATATCAGAGTCTTTGCNTATCAAGCTTCGAACAAATAGCATTAATGTAATGCAGGACACTGAATCGATAGACAAATCATATCTTCCAATTTTAAATAAACTTAGTCCATAGACATTCTTACAGAGGGAGTTACACACATCCCAGACATGTATATACACACGACTAATTCAATCTTAAACCAGTACAAGACGATGCTTTGACATTACCTTACAATTTTATTATATTGACATTTAATTTCTTTTTCGGACTAACATACAGACATCGCTTGAACATGAAGGATTGTTAATTAAAACCTATATAGGTACGTCTTTGTATAATATTTACTGACTCATCACCTTTTATAAGTAAAAAATATAAACATTGTCTTATAACTGTAACAGATACACTGAAGATGGTTTAAATAAAAAACCGAAACGTTTGTAAATAAGATATAACACATTTATTTACGGCATAACATCCTGCTTTCCGGTTCTAACAGCCCTCGTCATAATTATAATTTATTTTTGTTGTATTCGATCTCGTGGAGGTTGGAATAATAATCCAAGTGTAATGCAAGCATTATGGACTATTCGACGTCTTCTCTTTCAAAATTCAATAACAGCCAGCAAAAATGCTAATTGTTCTCATGATGATTATGATAGCAATCCAATTTTCACATTTCGATCAAAAAAACGAGATATTAATTTGAATAAAGATATTGAAGAAATAGAAACAAAAAACGATGATATGGATCTAATTCAATTACTT
>NW_018026623.1:0-1241 GCF_002006095.1 Pseudomyrmex gracilis
CTTTGAAACACTACCTTAAGTGCTGACCGTAGACTAGAAGTGTAAGGTAGGTGTGCGTACANTGAAATAAGCCGTAAGACGCAAAGTTAATAGGTAACACTTGCCGGTNACCGGTTATACTAATAGTTACCGTTTTTTTCAAGTACCAAAGTCGGTACTATTACCAGTACCATCGTTTTACCATGCTTAAACATTTACCACGGTCGGTAAGTAAACACTTGCTAAAAATCGTACTTCCGAGCAAGGTATTGACCCGCACGAGTTACCATCGTGTTCCTATTACCGGTAGCCACGTTTCACTTAGCTTAAGTCCGAACCACATATTATTACGTAAGCTGCAAAATTAATATAACAAAAACCACAAGAGATAGGAAAAAAAAATTTTCACTGTTGGAATCAGCGTAAAAAACTGCTAAAGACCAGTGTGGTTTCAAGTCCCTAAAACTTGTTATTAACAATCACTTGTTTAAATACTTAAAATTATTAACTTTTAAAAACGTGGTATTTTGCAACTAAGTAATAGAAACAAGAATCTGAAAACCATTTTTCTCTAACTATCACCGTTTCCGAGATAATCAAATTGTTTACTTTCACTATGTCGCATAAAATTCTCGAACCCAAAGTGAAGGTACCTACGTGGTCCGCTTTCCTCTTCTGGTTCTCGAAATATCCACATTTGTTAAAAACCGCTATATNTCATAAGTCATAGAATATTAACATACGTACTATATCTATATATGTGACTTTTATAGCGATTTCGGCTGGTTTGGACCGACTGCACATTTCGGGTGTCGGTGCAAATTGTGTGTTCGGCTGGTCGAATGGCAGCAGTTCTTTTTGCTGGTTACGCGTATTCGTCTGAGCTCAGTACACCGCATAGGTGCATGTTGGGTGTACACAAAGTGGCTCTCACAAATTAGTCGGAGCCAGTTAGTGTAATCAGTACACACACCGATGCGGTGTTGCAGACAATTGCACTAACTCTACACAGGTGGCACACCGGTGCAGACCAGCCAAAATCGCTTTAAATTTTTCGGCTACTTCCCAATTTTGTGTTTAACCGTAGAAAGAGGTGATACTCTATTGACCACAGTACAATTCGACACCGCTCAATTCGACACAGATTTATTCGACACCAAATTATTCGACACCGTACGATTCGACACCAGATTATTCGACACGAAATTATTCGACACCGTACGATTCGACGCCAGATTATTCGACACCGTACGATTCGACAC
>NW_018026624.1:0-1331 GCF_002006095.1 Pseudomyrmex gracilis
TAGTCCGTACGTCGCCGTACCGAAAAGAATAATTGTATTTCAAAGTAATAAACTTCGTTTAAATATTAAACGAGAGGACTTTTCTCCCTGTACCTGCTGCCTATCCCGTCGAAAGAATCCGTTGTGACGGAGAGCACAACAGAACCAAATTCTAAAGTAATCACTATGTTAGCTAATTTCAATCTAGCATTATTATCTAAACCTATTCTTTTATATTGTGCAAGAATATTTTTTCCTTCTATTGAATTGTTTAATGTCTTATAGATAATCTAAAAAAGAAAAAATATTTATTAAAATGAGGTAGTTAAAAAATGAATATTTTACGAAGTATTTTCTACCATGTATTGAAAAATATCGAAACACATTGCAAAATGTTTGGGAAATTAGTCACTTTTCAATAAATTTACTTTAATACTTCAGTTTATAAAAAGCGTGAAGAATCGATTTATGTAAAAAAACCATGTAATTCCACTTGAAAAATTGAAGTTTTGAAATACTTTTGAAAAAAAAGTGAAATATTATATTTATATTATTATCATGTCAGTCTCTACATCATACAACTTTTATCTAAGATATTATTTTTTACGACGTCAAGTCTAGAAGATAATATACAGCTAAGTTTAATAAAGTAAAAGATATCTATATTATAAGTTTATAATCTTACATTGTCAATTATATTAGAATTTTCTGGAGATGGATTTACAACACTAAAAGTGCTATCTTCTACTTGAAGGACTGGAATATTCTTCTCCACCTCTTCAATCAAAGAAATTGGTGTTATATTTGAAGAACTCACTGACAATAAGCTATCTTTATCGAGATTTTCACAAGTCTTGTGCTTTGTAGTGAGATCATGAAACTCTAGAATAACTGANGATGATTCACTACTAATAAAATCAAATTTTGTGTCTTCTGTTTTTTTCTTTTACAATTTGATTCTAAGTTATTATCGTCTACATCCTTAACCTGCAAGCATAAATGTAAAAATATTTCCTACTTTTTTTTGTTCTTAAAAATATTCATACTAGAAAACGGAAGAAAATGTATACAAATAAGGAGAAAGAAGTTCACCTGTTCACGAGAGAGGGAAAGACACAATTTTTCAAAATTCATTTGGTCTATTGTCTTAGGCATTATTTCTTTTAAATATTTTTCATTATTTTGAAAAAGGCATAGTACAGGGTGCGTCGCCAAAATCCGGACAAATTTCAATTTGATATTCCCTCCGTTCAGTACCATTGGCAGATGTCGCGATTGGCATTCAAATAGCTTGACGCATGTACTAAACTACCATAACTTCGAAACAGTCGCAATGTTGAAACCCAGTGCGG
>NW_018026625.1:0-1332 GCF_002006095.1 Pseudomyrmex gracilis
CACAGGGCATTGGGCCTTTAAGGCACATTTATACAACCTAGGCCTAGTTGAGGAGAGTAGTTGCAGATTTTGCAAGGAGGAAAAAGAGGACAGCGTGCACATACTGTGCCGCTGCCCTTCACTAGTACTCAAGAGATTCAGATTCTTAGGCTCCATGTTTGTGAAGCCTGAGAACCTGAAAAGATTCAAACTCGGCCATCTGTGCAGCCTGGCAGCAAATGCCGGGCTAAATCAGTATGGTCGTTAAATAACCAGCGGGAGTCGCAGAGGATCATGAGATCTAGGTGACACTAAGGGTCTTGATAGCCCCCCGCTCATTCTTATCTATCTATCTATCTAACTCCAGCTGCATTGAAGTTGATATAGCAATAATCTTTATCACATCAAATTCAAAATATGCTATTAAACCAGCTATAAATATAGGTAGTAAAGAAATATTATACAAGAAATCAAAGAATCAGGTTATTATTAACAATCTATTAAATCGAATTAATAAATACACCCCAGCAGTAACTAAAGAGTAAACTAAAGAAGAAACAGATGTAGAAGCTGATATAGCTTGAGGTAATTAATAAGAAAAGGGAATTTGAGCCCTTTTAGTAATGCCCACACTACAAATTATTAATATAATTAACACATTATTGCTTACTATAAATATGCTTCATTCTCCATATAAAAATATAAACCCAATACACATTAATAACCTTACATCACCAACCTAGTTAAATAAAACAGGTACTTTACCAAAAATGTATAAAAAATAAGTATTAGAATAAATTACTAAACAATAAGAAAGTGAACCTAAATCATTCCACCCTAAAAAAATACTACCTAAATTTGGACTTAACATTATTACAATTATTGATAAAATAAACAAATTTACTAATAGATAAAAGTGAGATAATGTATCATTATCCTTTATATAAACCGTACTATATAATATTACCATAAAAGAAAGTAATAATACTACACCAATAAACTGAACAGACACTCAATCTAACAATACATAAAATAATCAACTAAATGATATAAATCTATAATTTAACCATGTTAGTCTACTAAAACTGTTATTATTAAAGTAATTTCATTAAAAAAATTTAATAACGAAAGATAAGAAAAATGTGAAGCATACAATAAAAATCATCACAATGATAGAAATAGTATACATATATATATATATATACATATATATAAATATCATTTATCCCAGTCAGAAATACCTTGTCGAATCGACGTCGATTATACTAGTCGATCGACGGTTGAAATTTGTAGTCGATTCGACTTAAAAATGGACACAAATTTCGACCAATTATTGACAAGTCGATTTGATAT
>NW_018026626.1:0-1313 GCF_002006095.1 Pseudomyrmex gracilis
GCAACATATGGAAAGTTTTACATGGACTGATGCGAGTACAAGATTATTTATTGAACTATATAAAGAAAAAAAAGATCTATTGACAAACAGGAAAATTAAAACCAAAAAAATTCTATGGGAAATAATAAGCGAAAGTATGAAGTTAGAAGGATACATTGTAACACCAACTCAGTTAGAAAATAAACTTAAGTTACTGGAAAGGTCATACAAAAATATGGTGACACATAATAAACAAACAGGCAGAGGACGCATAACATGTGCGTATCAAACGTAAGTATAGTTTAATGTTTGCTAGATTATACAATAAAATTTACTTATATTTTTGTTATAGAGAATTAACAGAGCTGTTAGGGCAGAAACATAATATAGAACCTGTNGCAGTGTGTGGCAAGAACGGATTAATACTAAGAAAAGAGCAACCAAGTGCATCACAAATAGAAGAAATAGACAAAGAGTAAGTTTGATACAAGATATCTGAATTAAATATCAATTTTCTACATAACTTCTTTACGTTGTATTCATATACATANTTATTTTAGGTTAATGTCAGCTGAAAACAGATGTACACAAAATGAGAACATTAAGTTTAACATTACTTCAGCACTTCAAGAAAACCAAGAAGAACAGAACACTATAAATATGGAGTTGACACAAAACACTAGTCCTAATCAGAAATCAAGTAAGTATAATAACATAGACTGATGCGAGTACTCTCTATTGAGTACTATTTATTGAATCATACTTACGTTTAATATAGATATGTCATGTGTTCTTTGCCTGTTTTTTTATTGTCACTATATTTTTGTATGACCTTTTTAGTGACTTGAGCTTTTTTTCTAACTGAAGTGTTACAATATTCTTTTCACTTCATACTTTTCCTCATTATTTTATAGCATGTATCTTATTGTAATGTATATGAATTATAATGTACAGGGTCTTTCAGATTAAACGCTCACGCAACAAACATAAAAAACTCCTACAAAAATGAACCGATTTTTATTTGTTATACACGAAAAGAAAGTTTATTTTAGGATATTTTCGATGTGACCACCGTCATTTTCAACAACTCGTTTTAATCTATGAACAAAGTTTTTCATACATAACTCTAACATTCCCACTTCGATGCTATTAAAGATCTGCGTAATTTCCTCTTTAAGTTCTTCCAAAGATGCAACGTGGTCGTTTCATACTCGTGTGGATTTTCAGTACTCCAAATACGGCAGTTTTGTTTGTTGACATACCCGTTTAGCCAGAAATGTGCTTCGTCGCTGAACCATATGTATGGAAGATTACCGCGCTTCTGACTGAGATAC
>NW_018026627.1:0-1331 GCF_002006095.1 Pseudomyrmex gracilis
TGGCTGATTGGAAAGAAATTTGCGATCGTAACCGACCATAAACCACTTGAAGGTCAGAATATTCGATCGAGAACAGATGAAGAGTTAGGGGACATGATGTACTTTCTATCCCAATTTGATTTCGAAATTAAATACGAACCCGGAAAAGGAAACATAGAAGCAGATTGTCTTTCACGTAACCCTGTTCTCCCTAATTTAGATAATACAGAAGAACATATAAAAACGGTAAACTTTGTTACTATCGACCAGATAAAACGGGATCAATCAACAAATAAAGACCTAAAAAAAAATTCAAAAAAAATCTTGGTCGAAAATGAAATATTTTATAAATTAAATAGAGATAGAAAACGGATAATAATCTCAGAAGAATTCGGGAAACAACTAATTTTACGAATCCACAAAGAATACGGACATATTTGTAAAAACAAGATTATGGAAAAATTAAGACATTCTTACTACCTGCGGAATATANATAAAATAGCAAAACAAATATGTGAACGCTGTGAAATCTGCTGCAAAAACAAAACCCGAAGTAGGCAATATGGTCTTCTATCGAAGCTCGGTCCACCAAGAGAGCCATTCGAAATTGTTTCTTTGGACACAATTGGAGGATTCGCCGGAAACAGATCGACAAAAAGGTACCTACATCTTCTAATAGACCACTTCACTAGATATGCCTTTATACAAACATCAAAAAATCAGACGTCTGCAGATTTCATAAAATTGTTGAAAAAAATTCAAGATAAACATCAAATAAAAACACTGCTTACTGATCAATACAGCGGAATAAACTCAAACTCATTTAAAAATTATTTAAAAAACCAGAACATAGATTTAATTTTTACCGCGGTAAACTGCCCATTTTCCAACGGACTCAACGAACGACTCAATCAAACTCTGGTGAACCGGATCCGATGTAAACTTAATGAAACGAAGTCTCGAGCCTGGTCAAAAATAGCAACAGAATGCACAGATCAATATAATCGGACAGAACATTCAGTGACTGGATTCAGCCCGGAATATCTATTATTTGGAAAAACGGATTCTGTAGTCCCAGAAGAATTATCAGCAACGAGAAACTTGATGGAAGACAGAGAAGTAGCATATAAACATTCTTTAAGAAACCATGAATACAACAAGGCAAGGTATGATAAAAACAGAAGAAATTTTAACTTCAATGTTAACGATCTAGTTTATGTCGAAAATGGATCTAAACTAAATAGAGGAAAATTGGACGAAATTAGACTTGGACCTTTCCCGATAGTTCGCAAGATTTCGAACACTATATTTGAAGTAGACTCCGGACACAGAAAAAAAGAGTCAAACTATTA
>NW_018026628.1:0-1325 GCF_002006095.1 Pseudomyrmex gracilis
GCGTAGAACAAAGAGAATTTTAACGAAATATATAAGAATTTAATAGAGAATTGTTAAATACCCCTCCAAACTACTTTAAAATATTGCGAAAAAACCTCCTCAGCCAAGAGTCGAACCTGGAATCTCCGGCTTTCCGGGNCGTCGTCTTTCTTGTTAGGCCAAATAACAAAATTCTCTTTTGTTATTTAACCTTGATCGCGGATCAAATCGATTTGGCAGGGCGAGCAGCTGCGGTCGACCGGCGAAAAAGCACGCGGTCCCTAATGTTACAAAGAACGCGAGAAACCCTCTCAACTCGACCACTTGTAAATAATTTGTTCTGGAANGTCGCACCTGATTGATTAACTTAAATAGTAACGCGTGTGTAATTAGTCTCGGCGGCTTTCCACCCTATCAAACTCTGCGAGCTATCGGACGTCGTGACAGTTATCGCGCTAAAATTTTCGTATTTACTCTGCGAGGATCCATACACGAACGCAGATGCTATCTAACTTTATTATATTTCGCTAGACGGGAGTCGTTGAAAACATTCTCTCGGAATAGGTGTTATCGGACTGATCGAGTTAAAAAACTCAGGTTTTNTCGGACGCAAATAGCGGCAGCAATCTTGTACAATTGTATCGCNAATAACCGAAAAATTGAGATATCTTTTGTGACATAGCGTTTAACGCGTGCGGCCGCTTCGCTATTATTGTAATGCTGGGAATAGACTATGCGCGCATTCGCGATTCGTAGCAATGCGCTACGTAGCTACGTAGTAGTCACGCGAATACACACAAAAAGTGTGTTTGTATAATCTCGAATCACGAATCGCGAATCGCGAATGCGCGCATAGTCTATTCCCAGCATAAGCAGTTCATCCGACGTGTGTTGCTTGAACAGGTTGTTGATTNGGCGTGCCCAGACTAGCGAGCCTCTCACGCGATCGGAATGTTTGTCTTACGCAATTTGGGCGCCTGTTTATAAAAACAACAAGAATCTTGCTACCAGAGTTGTAAGATTGAGTAGAGAGCAACCTTGCGCGTTCAGAATCAAGAGGCACGGTAGTGCCTCGCGCCAAGTTCACGCGCAACNAAGTTGCGTCAAACTGCGCGAGCACACTGTGCCTCTTATATACGCGAGATTCAGGCATTTCAGTGGANGGGAGAGTTGTAATCAGTCATTTCTTAACAACAACTAAACCGATCGATTTCTTTTTGGACTCGTTCGATTCGCGTTAAAAAAATGAAGAAAAAAGTATTCTTGCGTTTTTTTCGTTTATAGCTTCTGAACGGAGATAATGGAAGATAGACGAAAATGTGTGTGAAATTTATTATGCCGGTTTG
>NW_018026629.1:0-1257 GCF_002006095.1 Pseudomyrmex gracilis
TAAAAATAAAATACAGTTTTTAATAAATACTAGTTTTAATTTAAAATTTTAATTTAAAGTATTACGTGTTGTGCGTGTACTTGGCGCCTGTTTTTACCTTTTTTTAAAAAGTATTATAAGACCATACGAGATCAATTTTAAAGCCTACAGTGGAAAAAAGTTCTGATTTCTTTGTATCCTACAAAAAGATGTGCACTACACTTGCTCGCTGCTTTGTGCGCATTTCTTCCACTGCTGTAGCATATTGTAAGTGACCTATGACTGCATACGCATGTTGAACGCGACTATTATAGATTTGTTGACCATAAAAGAACTATTTTGAAGCCTATAATAAAAGACAATTCTAGGATTGTAAGTGTTTAAACTTGACATGGTGTGTTGAATCTAAAAGTAAGAGCCAATTATGTACGACTGTTCCAAAGCAGTCATTCTGTTGTACGCAGTAACACCTCTGGTGCAAAATTTGGGAACTACGTAGTACTTTGTACATAGTGTTTTGACAGGAAATCTAACCCTGTGTTTCCCATTTACAGTTCCAGGACTTTCTTTTACTTCAGACTCTGAAAGGATGTTTTTATAATCTCGTTATGTTCTTACGAGTTATATCTGTCTCTGCAAGGTGTGTATTGTCATATATAATGTTTAAATTTGTAGTCATATAGCATAATATAAAGTTGTTAATTTTCTTGATAAAAAATTTATTTGCTTTACAAACATTTATTGCTTGCAGTGATTCTTTACACTGCCTTTTTTTACTTTGGAGAACAGTTTTTTTTGTGCAGTAACTTGTACACAAGTTCTAAGTCTACATTTGTATTAGTTTGTTGATAAAACAGGACGGTTTAGCATCCTCTTAAGGTGGCAATCAAATGAGAGAGCAAAGATGCTTAAATATATACTTAACACACTGCGTTTATTACGTACATATAAAAAGAGTTAAGATACAAAAGATATAAGTTTAGAGTTACAAAAACATTGCACGCGCTTTGGTATAAAAATAAAGGAAAACGTAACGCGCAAAGAATACAAAAAAGGTGTAGGTAAGTATGTGCACAAAAGCACACGCGTTAAGAGGGTCCTGGACCTNCCTGTTATTACCGATCGAACGAGCAATACGTATTTTATACTATTTTTCGTAATTATTGCTCGGATAGAAAAACGGCTCTACAGAATTAAAAAAAATAATAAAATAAATGGCAGACACTTTTCAATATATCAAAACTTTAACAAAAATTTTTGATGTTACAATTACCTCTA
>NW_018026630.1:0-1330 GCF_002006095.1 Pseudomyrmex gracilis
CGAGGGAGGGGCCGGGCGACCAGCTGGTCGATTGCGATCCCTCACCTTCTTTAACCGCGCCATTTTGAGGGACATGATCTCCTTCCTCATGTCCCTCAACTCCTCGTGCACGGCGTCCACTTCGCCTTGCAGGCGCCCGTTTTCTTTCAGGACGCTTTCGAGCCTGGCCTGGACAGCGCCCTTTTCCGACTCCAGGGAGACGACCTTCTCGCGAAGGCTGGACATCTCTGCGCTCAATTTTGTGTTGAGCGCTGTGAGGCGGTGGACCTCTTCGCTGGTGTCCATGCGACCAGCAACAATGCCCACCGCCTCCTCAAGTCCGGTGGCCGCCTCCTTAAACCACCGGATATATGTCCCTTTCAGCCTGCCGGATTTGGCGGCCATGTTGCGGATTTTTTCCGCCATTTTGGCCGCTTGCTCGACCACCTGAGAAGTCGGCATCTCCCTGGAGATCAGCCTTCTCNGCGGGTTTTCGCGTGTGTCCTCCGCCCGGTTAAGGGAAGAGGAAGATTGGCTAGGGGCAGTTGACCGGGTAGTGACGCGGATTGCGTCGAACTCCTCGGCCAGCTCTTGCTCGGCCCTCAACTGCATCTCTCGCTCGGTCTCTTCTATTAAGCGGCGCTTGGCTTCCGCGAGACCGACGTATTCCCCGGTGGTCGGGGGTCTACCCCTGCCGCGCCTCCGCGCTCCCAAGGTGTTAGTCCTCTTGGGGGAGACAAGAGGCTGGGAGGGCTGGGGTGATGCACCGGTTTGCCATTGTTGTTTAACATGGCAGTGTGGTGCTCCACTTAATTTTTTGGAGACAACCTCTAACTCCGAGTCGGAGTCGGCGTCTCGCGGAAGAGGAGTCTCAGCAGGCTCAGATCCGAGTTTACCTCGGGATACCACGCCCGGTTTGTCCCCTGAGATGGTAGCGGGGCCGGGTCGAGCCTTTGCATAAGTGGACGGATGTTGGTGTCCGCCAACGGAATCCTCTCCTTCCGTCTCTGAGTCCGAGATGATGCGTCTTGGACCCTTGAATTGTCCCCTGTGGCCACGGGAAGGGCCAGGACATGGGGACTCATCCCCCTTGCGTGTTGGCGCCTTGGCGCCAGTCATCGCAGGCGTATTATCCTGCGCCACCCCTGCGGGGCAAGTGACGCAGGGCCCGTCGTTGGATAACGACCCACAGACGGCCGGGACGATACCGTCTGAGTGCCGGGACCTGGAGTTCCGAGTCTCCTGGTTCGGTACGCTATTCTCTTCCTTATTGCTCATTCTCATAATTAATAAGGGTGGTTTAATTTCGGAGTGGCCTTCTCCTAGGACGGTTGCCGGCCAAGGCTAACGA
>NW_018026631.1:0-1330 GCF_002006095.1 Pseudomyrmex gracilis
AGACGCTCGCAAACGGAAATCGCACGCAACGTAAACTATACGCCATGGAATACTGCACATCAAAATGCAACGCAAAGTAAAGAAAAGTAAAAAAAACGAAGCAATCAACAAAAGCTTAAAATAATGCACGTCGGTGTGCATCGCAAGTGCAAACGCTCGCAAACAAAAATATTCGTAATATTCCTATAATATTAGGAAATCTTACGGACTACAATTCACCATCACCAGATCCCTAATGGGTACGAACTTTGCGCTGACCAACTTTTGCGTACGTAGCTCTGTAACAAAACGAATGTTTTCTGTTTTAGATGTAAGATAAGTGGTTAACGTTGATATTTAACGGTGTAATTAATATCAAAGTATTTATAACTTTAGTAGATAAGTAAGAAATGTGAAAAAACAGTTTCTATAACAAAATATAGGTAACAATTCTAAATTATGTATAAAAGATAACTTTAAAACCACTATACCTTCGTGCCAGCAACCTATTGTCTATTGCTCGAATAAGCTTTTCCGGTCTGCAAAACGAGCCTCTCTCCTATGCGTAAACAATGCATCTAAAACATCAAAAACCAAAANTCAACTTAAGAAATTTAACTATGAAAGAGAGATAATTAAACCTTTAAATAAGTTAACTTTAGTAGCAGGTTTTAAAAANATGTGTATGATACATTAAATTGAAAAACAATCCATTCAACATTATGGCAGACAGAAAAATTGGTACAGTATTTTTCAGTCGTCAATGAATTCAAAGCTATTAAATAACGGTATTCATGTTTTGTGTTCCTGTCTTTCGTCTCAAACGACCATCCTAGGAATTTGTGANGAGGAAACTTTATTTATTTCCAATGTTTGTCCGGGATATCAGCAGTANATTCTACATCATTACGGAGTTTAGAGCTCACTGATTTTGTGTCTCAACAATGGTACAAGTATATTACAAGTTTACAATTTTAAGTTTTATTTCTACGCATTTCTACATATTCTACATATTAGACTTTTTTTTACTCAAAAACTTTAACGTTTAAAGTGAGACTTACATGACGCTAGATGGTGATTTGACTTGCTGCTGACAACCCGTAATGAAGTAAATTTATTAACAACATTTCCGGTAAAAATTTCTGCGCGACAACAATTTGTCAACCTTGTCTCATTATTTAATTTATTAATGTTTGTAATCAGCTTTCTGATGAAGATTCCGAACCTTGGAGATCGAAACGTTTGGAAAAACTAATAAACAACAATTCAATACATCAACATCTTGTGTTTTGGCTCGATATCGGCCTAATTTGTCATTCATTTTATTTAAATTATCACGAGCAAACTACAA
>NW_018026632.1:0-1329 GCF_002006095.1 Pseudomyrmex gracilis
ACGTGTTTAAACCAATTTTCGGGATATGGCGCAGAAAGTTTGCTAAACAACGGAATTATAATCCGATTGATTCTCTCAACTTGGCCATTGCCTCGCGGTACGCCGACAGTCGTCAATATGTGTTTAATTTTTTCGCAGTCACAGTATGTTTTAAAATCTCCCGACGTAAATGCGGTGCCATGATCCGTAACAATTTGTCGCGGATTTCCGAAAATAGCCGCTTGTTTTGCCAATCGCGAGGTCACCTCAGCCGTCGTTGTAGATCGCGTCGGATACAGCCATACAAACTTACTGAAGCTGTCGACCACCACAAGTAAATAAGTATAATTTTTTCGGGTGCTGGGAATCGGCCCAACATGATCGACATGATACGTATCGAGAGGAGTATCACCCTTATCTATGTTATGCAACAGGCCTTCCGATTTTCCATGTTTACGTTCGGCNAACAAACAAGATATACAATTTCTAACGATTCTCTCGATCTTTTCACGCATACGACTAAACCAAAATTCTTTTTTTAACATGCGCTCCATTTTACCCACCGAAAAATGACCTTTGTCGTGAGTCTGTTTGATTATGTCATATTGCATAACTTTTGGCACTACTAACAGTAAATCGTCATTATACATACGATACAAAATATTATTTCGCAACACGAAGTTTTTGTACTCATTTTNTGTCATTTTACTTAAAACTGTTTTTATTTCATCGTCTTCGAGCTGCGCTTTGACAATGCGCGTTGTTAGATTTGAGCGATTCTCTTCAATTATCATTACGCTCTGTGAAGGATATCGACTCAGNGCGTCAACATGCCGCATTGAACTACCGGGGCGGTGTTCGACCTTGTAATCAAATTCTTCGAGCAGCAATGCCCATCTCGCNACACGCACGCACAAGTCTCGCTTTTTCATCGTCATAGTAAAGGCCTGGCAGTCTGTTATGATTTTAAAAGGGATACCTAAAAGAAATACGCGGAACTTTTTTAAAGATTTAATAATCGCTAGTACTTCTAACTCGTAACTAAAGTATTTTGACTCTGCGTCAGTTGTTTTCCAGCTAGCATAATATACT
This sequence comes from Pseudomyrmex gracilis, assembly GCF_002006095.1. NCBI lineage: Eukaryota > Metazoa > Arthropoda > Insecta > Hymenoptera > Formicidae > Pseudomyrmex > Pseudomyrmex gracilis. The sequence goes on from NW_018026632.1 coordinate 1,072, forward strand.
GGATGAAACTTTTGATCGTCGGCGTCTTTCTGGAGTAATATCGCTCCAAATCCTAATTTAGAAGCGTCTGTGCAGAGCTCGGTTTCAGCCTCGTGTCGGTATAATTTTAATACGGGATCACAACTAAGTATCCTCTTTAATTCGTTAAACGCATATTCTTGTTCTTCATTAAAACGAAAAATTATATCTTTCTTTAACAAATTCGTCAATGGCCGCGCTATGATCGAATATTTCGGTATAAATTTTCTAAAATAACTA
>NW_018026633.1:0-1329 GCF_002006095.1 Pseudomyrmex gracilis
ATATATCCTGCACAACACATAGCCTTTTACACATATGTACAGAGGAGTACACCATATCATGCGGTTCCAGGAAAAGTATTTCTCGGAAATTTCTCCTCTGGTTGCTCCTACTACCGCGCGCCGTTCTCTTTTGATCTCGAGTCGTTGACGGAAATCGAAAGAACAGCGCACAGTAGTAGGAGCAGTCAAAAGAAAAATTTTGGAAAAATATTTCCCTTAAAGCCGCATGATATGGTGCACTCCTGTGTACACACATATATATTTTGGAATATGGCAAACATTTTATTTTATGTTCTTGAAATATATATTTATTTCAGGTTGTCTGTAATGCACGTCTAGAATTTATTCATTGTTACACGGGACAGGTTGGTTCGGTACATGACATGCGTGTTTTCAGATTATCACAAATTGAACAAATGTTGACAGATGTAAATTTTCCACGTAACAGTCATCTATTAGGCGATTCTGCATATTGTATTTCAAAATATATTATGGTACCATTTAAAGATAATGGTCATCTGTCAGAAAGACAAATCAATTTTAATACACGTCTCTCTTCTGCTAGAACAATTGTAGAACGATCACTAGGATTGTTAAAAGGCCGTTTTCGAAGTATGTTAGATAAACTTCCGATGTTTCGAACTGATTTAATACCTAAATATATAATTGCCTGTTGCATCCTGCATAATATCTGTTTAATGCAAAACGACATAATTGACATACCTATTATTCTTAATGAACCAAATATTCCACAAGGAATAGATTTATTAGACAACGATACACAAAGAGAAGGTATTGACAAACGAAATGCCATAATGTATTTCTTACCATAAAGTATTAACGTATATTTAAGTCTTAATGTATTGATGTATTACTGTATATTTATGTATGTATTCTTACAAATACTAAATATAAAAAATATTTTGTTAAACACTATTTTGTTACTCAATTTAATTAAAATTCATTTAGAATTCCAAAAAACTTTATTGAACTTAAAATTACAAAGTACAACATTGGTTTCATTTTATTTACTCTTTTACATATCACAATGACAGGAACTATGTTTTACGTACATCTTACTGATACAAATTAAATACTTTGGTTTAAATATTGCTACATAACACAAAATGAGATATAAAATATTAATACAAAGTATAAACTATGTGACTTATAAAGTTATGATATGTTGCTTACATTTTGCTATCTTGCTGTCTTAAAACAAACTTATATCGCTGTATGTTATAAACCGTATCACATAATGACGTAAACGAACCAAAACAATTTGCTTACAAATCTTAATATAAAGAAATAAACACAAATATATATATA